>NW_022060271.1:152500-262500 GCF_007364275.1 Archocentrus centrarchus
TCTGTGGGGCGACTCAGGGTCAGACTGAGGTCTCCAGTTTTCAGCAGGTCTTCATTCATCTTCGTTCGGTCTCTGTAACGTTGGTGCTGTTCTTCAGGCTGGTCAGAGCCTCTCTGATACACGTGGACCTTCCTGTTGTAATCATCCACCCACTCCACTTTAGCGTCTTGAGGCAGGTGAAGTGTGGTTGTGAAGGGCAGCTGGACAGACTCCACCCCGTCCTCCACCTCCACCTGGGGGACTGAGAGGACAACAAAGCACAACATGAGCTTGGATGGAGACATTTGTGTTGCCTCTAACAGGCTGAATGTTGCTGCTTCACTGGGAGCTCACTGTTAGATAGAAAGTGGTCAGTGTGAAGAGGAGACGCAGCAGAAAGATGAAGACTGACAGGAAGAAAGCAGTGAACAGACTGTTGGAGCTGCTGTTAGTGGGACAGGACTTTATTGAGTCTGTGAGGAGCAGATTGGACTTGATGAAGCAGAGAAACACAGTCTGAGTGTTTGTGTCACACTCACTTCATCACACAGCTCAATGTGAGAACATTTGGAACAATCTGATAGAAGCGTTCCTTTAGTCAAAGCAGCAAGTGGCGGTTTAACACCTCCTTGTTGTCAGATGAATCATTTGTAGGCTTTATCTCAACACAGATTGATTTTTTCTTGAAACTAACCAGCTGCCAGATACTAATATTCTAACATTATGGGAAACTCTTAAAGTTTATATTAGGGGTCAAATAATAGAGTATACTGCCCGTCTCAACAGAAACAAATCCAAGCGTTTTAACGAATTGATCAAATTAATTAACGATGTCGATCAGCGACTTTGCACTGCCCCTTCAGCTAACCTCCACAAGAATCGAATAGCATTACAAACTGAAATTGATCTGCTTTTGTCTAAAGAAGCAGGAGAAAGATTTTTGAAATCTAGATTAAATTACTATGAGCATGGAGATCGGGCAGGTAGGTTGCTGTCTTACCAGCTGCGTCAGCACTCTGCTTCTGATTTTATTACAGAAATGCAAATGCAGGATGGTGAAGTGAAGTCTGACCCAAAGGATATTAATGACCAATTTAGATTATTTTACATGTCACTATATTCTTCAGATTATTCTGGTAGTCATGATTTGCTTGAAAAAGTAACATTCCCAACTATAACTGATGAGGATAAGGCCAGCCTTGAGCAGCCGATCTCAGAAGCCGAAATTGGACGTGCGATCAAGTTAATGAGAAACGGAAAAGCACCTGGCCCAGACGGTTATCCAATTGAGTTTTATAAAGCCTTTGCCAATAAATTGATTCCACTGTTGAGCTTAGTATATACTGAATCACTTAAACAGGAAAAACTCCCCACATCTATGACACAGGCTACGATTTCAGTGCTCCCTAAAAAGGGGAAAGACCCACTAAATGTGAGTCTTACCGTCCGATTAGCTTACTTGCATGTGCAGCAATATTACTGCTGCACATGTTTCTATGGTGTTGAATGTGCAGTAATGCATCAATAAATCCCAAACAGCCACAAACATCAGACTTGCTAACAGGATGACTTCTGACCTTTGACCTGTATCTACAGCACTGACCTCTGACTGTCAGCTGCACTTGTTTCTCCATCAGGATGTCTCCCCTCTTGTTGTAGGCGGTGCAGGTGTAGGTGTGTGTGTCTGTGGGGTGTTTCAGGGTCAGACTGAGGTCTCCAGGTTTCAGCAGGTTTCTCTCCATCTTTGTTCGTCCTCTGTAAAAGTCGTGCTGTTCTTCAGGCTGCTCAGAGCTGCTCTGATACACGTGGACCTTCCTGCTGTCTCCGTCCTTCCACTCTACCTTAGTGCCTTTGGGCAGGTGAACTATAGTTTTACAGGGCAGATGGACAGACTCCACCCCTGACTCCACCTCCACCTTGTAACCTGAGAGGTCAACAAAGAACATGAGCTGTAGTGAAGGTTACCACTGATCATCTTATGGAGACAGTCAAGGAGCCCCCAGAGGACACCTGCTGACCATCGGCATTATGGGTAGTGTAGTAGGAGAGACTCACCTGACATGAAGTGCTGCCAGAAATAAAATAAAAGACCTCCAGAAACCACAAGAAGAACCAGGAGAACCAGGAGAGCTTTGGCCCAGGATGGAAACCGTTCTGTGGAGAAACACAAAGAACAACATGACCTTTGACCTCTGAGTGAAAGAAATCAAATAATTTACTGAACATACTTCAAGCTAACATGTTGTGAGTCAACATTTTTATTCAGCAGTAAAAAAATAAAGTTTCATCTGAGTGATGTGAGATGGATCTACAGCAGGTGTTTGTGGCTGACCTTTGACCTGCAGCTGTACATCACTCTGACTCAGTTCACCTATATTGTCTCTAACAGAGCAGGTGTAGGTGGCGCTGTCAGACAGTTGGAGGTCGGTCAGCTTCAGGCTGAGGTCTCCAGTCTCCAGAGCGTCAGTCTTCATGGATGTTCGGCCGCTGTAACGCTGGTTCTGCTCTTTCAGTTCGTCTCCTTGGAGCTGACGCTGGTGGACGGTTGGAGGACTGAGGTCAGAGCGGCTCCACAACACTGAGGGTCTGTCTAGTAGAAAAGTGTTAAACTGACAGGGCAGGATGAAGGAGTCCCCCTCATACAGCTCCACAGCTGAGGCATGCTGGGAAACTGAGGACACACACACAGAGACTCCATGAGTGACTCTGAGGTAAAGTTCAGACACATTTACAGAAACCACAGGAGACACAACGACAGGTTAAACATCGTTACAACTATTGCTGCAGCTATTGATTATTTTAGTAATCGAGTATTCTATCGATTATTCCATCAATTACCCGAGTAACTGGATAAGAAATACTTTTCTCCTATTAAGAATAGAATAGAATAGAACTTTATTGTCATTATACATACAATGAAATGAATCATTATACAGCAAACTATACAACAACATTTCATCATAAAGAAATCATAGGGGAGATGGGCGTCTGCAGCCGCTGCCACACTGGCACCACCGCTACAACAGTCCCCGGAAAAGGAAACACACACACATCATGGGGTAGTTAGTAGATATGGCACGATACCACTTTTTTATGTCCGATACTGATACCGATATTTTACATTTGGATATCTCCGATACCGATACAAATCCGATCTTTGTTGTATTATTAATTTTAAAAATGGTTTTTAAATGCCTGGATCAATTTTACGTAAGTCAACAGACTCTCACACAACAAAATTGAAATCTTTTAGTTGTCCCACATACAAGACTAAGGACCGGGGGGGCAGAGCTTTTCAGGCTGTGGCACCAAAGCTCTGGAACTGTTTACCACTCCAGCTCCATTTAGCTGACTCTGCTGAACACAGCTGAAAACTCTTCTGTTTAGCCAGGCTTTCTGTTGACTTTATTTTTATTCTTTTACTTTTAAAATGGTAATGTTATATTTTAACATGGTGTTTTATCTGTTTTTTTATATTGTGTTTTAATTACTGTACAGCACTTTGTGACTTTTTGTCTGTGTAAAGCTCTGTATAAATAAACTTTACTTCCTTACAACAATCGCTCTGTCACCTGAATCCTGTTGCTCCTGTGTGAGAAGGTGATGCATTGGCTTATGGCATGTAGGGCTGCAACTAACGACCATTTTGATAGTCGATTACTCATCAACAGGGTTATTATAGTTAACGAAAACGAACGAAATAACGAAAACTGAAATTGAAAAAACGTTGTTAACTGAAATAAATAAAAACTAGGGGTGGGACTCGATTAAAAAAATTAATCGAATTAATTACAATCGAAATTAATCGCATTTTAATCGCATGTCAATATTTGACATGAGAAATATTAATTTAAGTTTGGTTGATGAATGAATCAATATACATAAGCTTAAACTTCAAAATCTTGTTTATTTTCCCACCAGTCTGCTACACAGACCAACGAAAGGTGGAAGTGCTCCTGTGATAAACTCCTGAAATTAAAGTTCAGCATCATAACTGGATAGTTTTATTCAACATTAATGTCTCACTTGTTATAGTTGGAAATTAATCATTCTCTCAGCTGTATTCCTTGATGCTGAAATGTGTCATGCTTGTTTTAACAACTTATTTTGAATAAAATAATTAAAATTAAACCACAAAAAGGAGAAAAAGTTCGTTCTCCGTTTAACAGCTGCTTTTACACAGCTGTGCTAAGCACTCACGGTTGCTAGGCGACATGAGCTACAGGTGAGGACAGGTGACGCTGATATGAAGGCTAGCCGCTCACGTCCTCCCTCTGCGGTCTTCGTGGGCTCTGAAGGACGTGGGCCGGGTCCTTCGCAGGATGCGGCCCCTGAATTTGGACATTGTGCGTCGATATAATCTGTATGCCGGGAACTCGTGCACTGAGAAACGTTCCACGGTGCAAAGTGCGTTAAAATGCGTTAAAATTTTTAATTCGTGAATTTTCCCGTAATTAATTAATCGAAAGTAACGCGTTAAAGTCCCAGCACTAATAAAAACTAAAATTAAAAGGAAAAAACGATAACTAACTAAAACTGAATTGTGAGTTTACAAAACTAACTAAAACTAACTGAAATTATAGATATTGTCATTTTTTTTAAAGTCTTGTGGATTGATATAAAATCATTTGTTCCGCTCTCCGAGTTTAAGCTCGGAGCGCCGTCGGGCAACGGCGTGAGCGCACACACCGCGCTGCTCCTCAAAGTAAGGACAGCGGTCTGCAGAGAAAGCAGCAGAGTCCCATGTGGAGTTTTTACTATGATAGCACAGATAGCAGCGAGTGTCTTGTTGTGGATGATGTTGTGGATGATGTACGGAACACTTCTTAGTCAGGAAAAAAAACACCAACATCAAAGTAGACCTGAGAAGCGCACACAAGGCAGCTACGGAAACCGCTCTCATCCTACAAGGCAACCTGGCCTCCACCTCCAGAGAAACGTGACTACTCGTCGGGTCAACGCAGCCACAACGTTGTGTTTACTCCTTGTGCGTTTCCGGCTACTTTATCAGTCAGATAATAACAATCAGGACTAATAATCAAAGCATCAATATAAGGACTCACAAATGTCAGCAAATTCCTGGAGGGAGCTGCTGAAACTATGGGAATGGACGTGAAGGAACGAAGAAAGTGAAAAAACAGGAACAAATATGTTTGCACCCTAAAAACTGAGCACAAAGAGCAAGGACCAAAAAACCCCCAGCACACAACCACAAGGTAATTAACACACGCAATCCAGCTACACAAGCATAAATGCAGACATGAGGTCGGACACTTCCGTAGGCTACAGAGGCCGCAAAGACCCTGCAAGTCTAATCAGCGAGCATCTAACCAAGTAGCTCCAAAACAGAAGCAGCATCAGGTGGAGAGAACATCAGGATGCAGCTGGATGTGACCTTTGACTCCTTCAAAGAGTTTGTTTTTGTCAAACACCACATGTAGCTGTTATTAATCTGCTGCACTGAGGCTGAACTTTATTGGGAGTTTATTGTAGAATTTATCGAGTTTTGGAGTTCATATTGTTCTTTGTTTCTCCCTGTTGATGTTCATGTGTGTCCTTAATATTACACACATTTAGCATGTAGTGCTGCTGTCTGTGAACAGATGGTTGTTGAATATATTTCTTTAAAGCGTACCTGATTAAGTATGAAAATACTAAAACTAATACTGAAACTAACTAAAACTAAGCATAAAACCAAAAATAAAAACTAATAAAAACGAGCAAAACCACTCTGAAAACTAATTAAAACTAACTGAATTAGAGAGAAAAAAGTAAAAACTAACTAAAACTAAACTATAATGTAAAATCCAAAACTATTATAACCCTGGTCATTGACTATTGAAACGATTAGTCAACTAATCGTGGGCAGGTGCTCACCTTGCAACTGGAGGGTTGCTGGTTCGAGTCCCCGTCTGAGCGCATGCTGTCATTGTGTCCCTGGGCAAGACACTTAACCCACATTGCCTAAGTGTGAATGTGGTTGTGTGTTTGGTGGTGGTCGGAGGGGCCGTAGGCGCAAACTGGCAGCCACGCCTCCGTCAGACTGCCCCAGGCCAGCTGTGGCTACATTAGTAACTTACCACCACCAGGTATGACTGAGGTGAGAATGAATAGTGCGTGAAATTGTAAAGCATCTTTGAGTGTCTAGAAAAGCGCTATATAAGACTGAGGCATTGTTATTATTATTATTAACTAATCGGATTATGAATCACATAATTATGGAATGACACTTATTTAACTATCAGCTTTTACATTTAGTATAAGATTATTTTAAATGTGGTAGCAAACAGACGGAAGATGGATACTTCATTCAAAAATTATAATATATAAACATATAGTACTTTTTCGTCCCTGTAAAACAAAGTTAGCACAGTTTTACCAGTACCCCCCCATGACTAAACATGCCGCTGAATGCTATCCGGGCTTTAATTCTGACGTCATTTCCGGGTCCAAATGCTCCTAAATAAACAGCAATGGCATAAACAATGACTGTTCACTATTAAAGATGATGTCACATACCTTATCAACTGCAGCCATTTCCACTTCTCTTTCTCATCAGTAAAATCACAGCTGAGTGTTTTTTTTCATGTCAGATCGGTTAAAACAAACAGGGACACAGAATGGCGGCATATTGTTCATGTGACAGTTTGGACCCGGAAATGGAAATCTACGTCATCACTTAACCGCCCATTTGTGAAGCTCACCAGAGATAGACGGACAGGAAGACGTCTCACTCCATTTAAAAAAAAAAAACGGATCCAAGGTTTGAGACAATTTCACACTTACTCAGTGAGCACCCCCTGATCGTCTTAGCACGCCCTGTTCTTTAACCAATAGCCGCACAACATGCCCCTGAACGCTATTGCGCATGTGTGAAGCTCGCCAGAGATACACGGACAGGAAGACGTCTCACTCCGTAAAAAAAATCACGACTATTATCGACAATTAAATTTCTCATCAACTATTTTTATTGTCGAATATTGTCGACAATGTCGACTAATTGTTGCAGCCCTAATGGCATGTTGCAAATTTCATTAGGGCTGCAACTATTGATTATTTTAGCAATTGAGTATTCTATCGATTATTCCATCAATTACCCGAGTAACTGGATAAGAAATACTTTTTTCGTATTAACAGTTCATCTGCATATTTTAATTTCCATACAGTGTTGCCAAGTCCGCTTATTATAAGCGACTTTGGGCTTGTTTTTTTCTAAAGTTGCTTGTAAATCTCGTGAGTTGTGGGCTGCGGTTTTTTGGGCTTGTTTTTGAACATCAAGTTGCTTATTTGGGCTTGACTTTCTTTCCGAGTGAAACTCATTGATTATCTCTCGGCGCCCTATAATAAAGCAAAAGACGAGTGGTAGGTAGTTTGTCCCTTCCAAGCCCCCGTTTCTGTTTATCGCTCCTGCCCAAATTGACGGGGCGCACACCCAAACAACACTCATAACAGCCCAGAGTGAGGAGGCAGCGCAAGAATGAGCTCCAGTAAGAGGGGAAAATATAGAAAAAAATAATAAAGAATGGGAGAAAGAGAGCGCACTTACAGAATGGATCCGGTCGTGTATTTTTATCTTGATGACATCAGTATTTTATATCAATATTTTTATATCATGTATTGTTATATATATATTAATCACACACTCTAATTAATGGTCACATTATGTATTATTTGTCACCTATATTGTCACTCACACACTGAAGCTCTGCATGCTGTAGACAGGTAAAAATGCTGAGGCCTGCTCTGCAGGCAACCTGGGATTTTTCCATTAAGTAATGCTAGCCCCCACCTTTGTGAGGAGCTTCACCTTTTACCCAGTGCACTTTTGACCCAGCTTCTCCCGAGGGGAGGGGCGGAGGCGCACCTGGACTTCGGACCGTGGGAAAGTTGGGTGTTTGCTAGCCCCCCCGAGATCAATTCATAGAACTGTTGCTTAAGGAGCATCTTAATATGTCCCCTCCCCTGATAACAGCTGCAGGAGGTGTGAGATTGGGCTATATAAGGGCATGGCAAACTTGGGAGGGAGCGCTCTTCTTTGCTCTTCCTCTCACCCGTGTTTGCAGCGGCTGCAGGCTCTCACTCCCGAGAGGGCTTCTGTTTTTATATTCTGTTAAACTCTGGACGTTTATTTCTTTGCTTTTCTACCACCTTATAACAGCACCAAGGCACTCACTCTCGGGAGGCTTTTTGCTTTCTTGCATTTTGTTTAACTTTTGCTATCTCGAACTTTGTTTAACTTTGTGCTTCAATAAATCCTGGAAGCGAAACCTGCTCATCTCCAGTGAGTTTCTGTGAAGTGTGGAGCTTTTCTCAAGGTGCATTTGCTCCCATTGGTCTCCCCTCCGCCTGGTAAGAGCAACAGGGGGAGAGAGCCGCAAAAAAACCCGACATCTTGGCGACCGCGGCAGGACTCCGAGATAAGAACAGCTGGAGAGGTACCTAGGGTTTGGACGGAGCCTCACGTTGCTACGGAGAACACCAAAAGCGCGCAAAAGTAAGTAAAGCAGTTTTCTGCAACAATGGTGTTGTCCGGGTGACTGAGACTTCCGCCCAAGTTCCTGGTTACACTTTCAAAATAAAACAGCTGTCTTGCTCTGGATAAAGAATTTGTAAAATTTAAGGGTTTTGTGGTCGGCTATTTTGAGCTAAAATGGTCTAATCTGGATAAAAGGAGACTCCTGGATTGAGCAGATGTTGTGTCTGGGGTTTTTATTGCATGGCTGAACTCTGAATGCGTGTTGTGTGTGAGATCGCAGCTGTGAATGGTGTTTGTCTTGTCTGTTCGTCTTGTCGTATCTGTTCTGTGGTATTTATTGAGTAGCGCTGAAGAGAATAAAGTGATAGGTCCTCGCGGAGATTTACCGCTGAGAATTATCCGGTCCAAACCGTTATCTTGGGCCGGACGAGCTCAGGCTGCTATCTGCCGCGGGAGATATTGCCCAGGTCGTGTATCGGAAGTAAGCTCTTGGGGGTCCCATGATTAATATTTTGAGACCTTTGCGGTAACAATGCACTGAAGATTCGGCTTGGAGGATTCACTGTATGAAAAAAAGGAAGCTAGCAAAAAGTCGCACGGCGGTTACCGCACGTTTCGTCAGAATCCGCTAAAGGTTCGGGCTCTGACGAGCGGGGGTCCACGGTCGGGGTCGACAACCAGGGGCGAGTCGGAGATAAGCTCTTAGGGGTAGCTCTCTGAAGGGGGAAACCTTTGATAATAAGGCATCGAGACTCGGCTGGTGATTATGACGTCAGGCACTGGATGAGTGGTGCCATTTGGTTAAGTTGTGTTTAAGTAATGTTTTGTACATATTGCCTGGGCTTGTAGTTATTCCCTGCTGTATATTCTGCTTTTGAAAAGTATAACTCATTTATCCTTGTTATTGCTGTAAATTGTGCTTCAAGAATATAACCTGCTGTGGGAGAAGGAGGAGAGAGGCTGCTGCAAGCTGCAAAGGCCTTGGCTGCAGACCTGTGTGTGTGTGTCTGCCTGCCTGGTATGTGTGTGTGTGTGTGGGAGAGCCTGGGATGTGTGTGTGTGTGAGCAGGAAGGGAGTTTGGGGGAGAGAGAGAGAGAGAGTGCTGTCGCTGGGCAGTTCTCTCTCTGCTCTAAGAGAAAAAAAGTTGTGTATATGTGAATAAGGAATTTATGAATTGGGGTTAATAGTAACTTTATAACCAGTAATAGGTTAAAGATTATCGGGAGGAGCTCAAATAAAAATAGTCCTGTGAACAAAACAAAGCTCCTGACGGAGCCAGTAAGTCATTCAAACAATGTTAAATTTGATGTTGGTCAAAAGAAAAGTTGAAAAGAAGCAGATTAGAATTAGAAGTTTAAAATAGGTCAGTGAGAACAAGTGACACAATTGGGAGAAATTGGTAGAAATAAGGGAGGAAATACTTGGGGAAAACTAGAAGATAGTGGGAAAGTAAATAAAATCTCTAACAGCTGTAGTAGAATAATAGATAACATTATGTAATGGTAACAATAAAATAACTGGGAAATAATCGGAGTGTAGATCAAATAAATTAATAGATGTGTTCATGAACTGGTGGTCAGTGTAGTGGAGGAGTGATCTGTGAAGATGGACCTGCTGCAGGCTGCAAGGCCTCAGCCTGCAGCAGCATACATCTGTTGGTGTGTATATTAAAAGCAGAGCTTGTCTGCTTTTCTATACAATTGGTGAATTAAAGTTTGCATAAAATTGTGGGAAATAAGTGCAAACTAGGAAAATTAATCATTGAGGTTTAAAGTTAATATTGAAGAGTGTAAAAGGTTTAAAAGTAGATAATCTGGAGGGGCTAGAAGTGTTAAATTAGAGACCAAAAGGGGAAAACAGGAACAGTTTAAATACATTTGAATAAAAGAATAACCCATTTAAAAGTGAAAAACCTCTGATAGAATAATTGGATTGATTAAAACTAATAATATAAGTAACATTAACTAGAAAAAGAGTCGAACAAAATTAAAAAGCCTAAGAGAATGGGTAAGAATGAATCCTAAACTTGGAAGAATAAGGGGAAATAAACGTTAAAATATTTGGGAGAAAAGGAAAGAAGAGAGAATTAAGAGAGAATTAAATAAAATAGCTATAATAACAATAGTATGAATAATAAATAATAACAAAATAGTAATGATAATAATATAGCTTGGACACAAACTGAGCCTAAAATAACTAGATTGAAGTGAAAATATAAATGTAGTAGGTGTGAGTGAGATAAAGGAGTGGTGAGAATAGATTAGAGAGGATAAAATATCAGCTGAGCCTCTGAGGAGATAAAAGAATTTTAGAAACAAAATATAATCTGATTATTAGAAACACATCTGTGTAACAGGTCTGAGAGACTGCAGGACACCCAGCTGATCAACCTGAAGCTTTGACAACTCACAAGAACCCTAATTTAAAACATAATTCAAGATGAAGTCAAAAGGAGTTCCTAGAAAAAGAAAAATCTGTAAGTTGGTCCTTGGGAAATATTGTTTGGATATTTGTGTGTGTGTTCTCAGTGCAGATGATGTCTTCACCTCAGCACATTCTTTGAATACCGGAGGGTTTAGATGAAGGGGGCAAATTGAGTTGTAATGACCTCTCTGCTGTATATCTGCCTGGTTCCAAACATAGTTATAGAAGTAAATCAGTAAGTTTACCAAATTATTAAATAAACACATTTAAAATAAATAACAAATGAATTAAATAGATTTGATGGTGCTGAGAGATTACTCTTTGAGTAAAAATTATAGCCAGAAGAGACAGCTATTGTTTCACAGTGGACACTGTGTTATTCTCAGAGAGCGAGTGTGGAGCAGGAACCCATGGAGACCCTCTAAAACAGGAGGTGATCCACAGCCCCATGCACACGGTAATAAAACGGTAATATCCACCTCCAACCAGGAGTGTGGTGTATGCACAATGACAATGATGGACTTCCATCTCTGACTTTCACCTGGTATCTTTTAACATGGCATGTTGCTGAGTGACATATAGATGAGAATGTGTTTACTGATAGAAAGTGGTTTTGGGGTTATGATAGAGGGGAAATAGATCAAAGCAAAATTTATGGTAAACAGAAATGATGTAATAAAGTGGAGGTGAAACAAAAAAAAAAGGAAAATTCCTGAAGTGTCTTTCTCTGCCCCATTGTGGCAGAAAATGCCTCCACTTTATTTTTTAAGTGCTTGAAGATCATTTTTGAGAAGCATGTCCTCTGAGCAAACTGCGGTGAGTGACGTCACACAAGAGGTGGACCTTTAAACAAAAAACCATGAAGATAAAGAGCAGAGTACATGAGCAGAATGCAATCTGTTCTCTTCTACTAACATTGTGTCCAGAGATGATTTACAGATGACGCTGCAGGTCTCCACAGCAACCTTCCTAAACAACAACAATAACAACAGCTGTACAAGGAAGAGGATGGCCTTCCTGCAAAGGAGGCAGGAGCAGAGGCTGGAAGATAATACACCAGACGGACAGCCAGCAAAGTGACGTCCAGACACACAAGAACTCTTACTTCCTGAATGGGAGGAAGGGGGAGCGCAATGTGTCTATGTGCTCCACCGTGAAGGGGGTGAGGTGTGTCTACCCATGAGCCATGGATGCTTATGGACATGGTGAGACTGGCTGATGGACTGTTTTCAACATCACAAAAACCAAGTAAGTCATCATTTCCTTTGGAGAAAATGATGCAGGAGCTGCTCTGCACTTTGAGACATTTAAGCTCTTTGGGAGACATCCCAGTGAGCTGAGCAGAGTATTCCAGACTAAGCTGCCTGATGATGTGAAACTGGAGATGCAACACACTGTATAGTGGAGTTTTTCAGGCAGCAGTATCCTGATGGCAGAGACCTTCTAAGATAGGAGAAATCCTGACGGAGGAGGAGAGTCCAACAAAAGGGCTGCGTACATTCCAACGGAGGAGAGACTGAGAGAGCTGACCAATCAGAGGAAGAAGAAGGCTAAACACCTCTGATAACCACACACTGAGGCTCAGGCTGCAGTGCTGACTGCTAACACTGCTCAGAGTCTTGCAGCTTCTTCTTGCTCACCCAGCCAGCTCCTCCTGCTGTCAGCACTACACAGGTAACGGGTGGATTCCCTGCACCAACTGTTCTTAACACTCTAACTGAATCTGCTGTGCCTGTTGTACACATGCATGTTAATCAAGGTGACAATCTGGACTTGTACACCTGAGAGGGAGAAACTAGAAGCAGATGAGAGGCAGAGTGACCTGGCGCGGAGGAAGGAGAGAACTGTCACAGCCAGGACCACTGCTTGGACTCACTCAGCCTACTCAACAGAGAACAACCTGCTTAGAGGTAACTTCACAGGTCACCTCCAGAGAGACTGACACATGACCTCTTGGGCTAGACCAACAGCCTGTTGGCCATAAGGAGGTCCAGAGAGGCCAGAAGAGGAAAAGGAGCAACCTGACGTATCCTTTAATTTGTTAAGTAAGCTGACATTTCAATAAGTCTTATGAGAAAAGACATTCTGTGTTCTTTAGAAGCAAAATCATGTGCAACAGTGATGAACTGTATGCAAACTGTCAACTGAGGAAGCACACAGAGTGATGATGTGCCAACAGACCCAGAGACTGTGTCTGGGTTCAACCTGAGGTATTTTGGTTGCAGCCAGTGACTGAAGACTCCATGTTAAATGAACGATGGATGAAATGTGGGAGCTCTGGGTACGAATGCAAAGGAGGAGACTGAGGAGCTGAGGAGCCCGGATTGCTCTACATTTACTGTTTGATGAGAAACTGGAGTCCAAAGACTTTGGACTGTGATTTGATGAGCTGATCAATAGGGGAACGTAAAAAGAAAAATGTTCTTTTGTTGATCAGTTCATTTTTACTGGTGACTACATCTACTTTGCTCCACAGGGTGTGGCTGCTGCACCTGATGGACTGAAAAACTGGTAACAAGTGTCAAATGCTGGGCCACATCTCTTTGCTGATTGCTCGTGGACATACTCTCATGAACTGCACTGATGTTTAACAAGACAAAGCTTATTTTAGAGGGAATCTAACTACACAATAAATGCATGCACATTTCTAGGGACAAAACACTTACCACCACCAAGTATGATTGAAGTGTGAATGGATAGTTTATTAGATAAACATGTGTAGATCAAATTCAATTATCATTGAACATAAGTAGTTGTTGAAACAGGTTCCATCTCAACTGAGCGAAACAACGCAGTATACTTGGCTGACTACGAGAGAGCCCTGCACAAACATTCCAATGTGTCTGGACCTCGGTCCATGCACAGATGGCAAATTAAAATCCTTGAATCCTTGAAATGAGGGAAGGCTCAAATTTGTCCAGCCTGATACAGTTGAGCTGAAACCTGGGGTCAAATTACCTTATTAAATTAGGCAATGTTCATTTAAGTCACATGCCATTGAAGCTATCAGGCTTAATATTGATGAGCTATTGAAGGCTGGAGTGCTTTTAAGGCTCATACACTAAAACCAAATTCAGACAGTTACACACTGATGCAATTGCAGATTCTGATACACCTGTGGTTCCTAATCCATATCTTTGCTTTCTAACAGTGCACCAGATATTAAGTGGTATTTATGTTTAGTACTTAGTACATTCTGTGATAATTGTGATTAACAGCCCTAACATCTTAAACCAAATTTTAGTGTAAGACTTGAAGTATCTGAATATTCTCAGTACTGTCTCACAGCATGCAGCTGATTTGTCGTCCTCTAAAATAACAAAATGAGAAGAATTCTTGCAATTCTGCTAACAAACCACTGAATATCTAGGAAGACAGTTTGGTGGACAGAGGACGCTAATTGTTCTCTCTCAATTAGAAACTGTGATTAAAACCTGACAACCGCAAACGGTTGGTGAATGTTGACGTGTTTGGGAATGACAGGATTCAGCAGACGGTGGATTTGTGACTGTTTAAAACTGCATCTCTGCTGCTTCAATAAGGCAGCAGGACAAACTAACTCTGATCCCTAGCTGCAGTGGTCGGTGGGAGCTGAAGCAACATCTGATGCACTGAAGCAGGACACGCAATCTGACCTGGCATTGGGTAATCAGATTACTTGAAACCTTTCCATTTATATGTGGCTAATAGCAGGGGCTAGGTAAGAGCTGCCCTTACGCAGGATCCCAGTAGGTAAGCGGTTCCTGCCTTATTACAATATAAAATTGGATAACATGGAAGCTGGCTTCTCACCATGCTATCAAGGTTTGATGGCAGCAGACTTTGTTTTTCAGAAACTAGGATTTTAACTCCAGGTCATCCTGTAACTCTTTGTATGCCACATCAATTGTGTGTTTTGTTTTTTGCCCGAGGTTTGTCATCACTCAAATAAGACTACGGGGTAGGAGGTAAGGTTATCTGCCCCTGAACTATTAAAGATGTAATAATGTTAACCCTGTTTCCAAAATGAACTCCTCATGATTGTGCCACAGACTGACAAATTCAGGAGCTGAGAAAATTAATGTGCATAATGAATTTATTACAGCTGATTTAACACTGCTTTTGGATGGTTCTTGCTTTAGGGATGAGTGTGGCTGTAATGTGGGCTGCACAGTTGTTTAACTAAATTCTGCAGATGTAAGTTTTTCTGCTCTAGAAGCTCAGAAGGTTGATCTGCTGAGTTCATCGCTGATCTCAGATCAAAAAGCTTTAACAGCAGCTTGTACACCGGCTACAGGTAAGACTTAATTTGTACATTGCTTCAGCCTAGGTTAATGAGGTTTGTCATGCTAATGCTAATATTTAGAAATAGAGAGGATTTCACAGAGCTGAAGGCAATCCTCTAGTATATGGAGAGGCTGTGTTGCAGTTAATTGATGCTTTACAGCTTCCCAGTGCAGTGGCCATTACTTTAAAATCAAATGGCCAGGAGATCTCAAAGGTGTGATCGAGGGCATAGCCTGGTCAGAGCTAACTTTGTCTTTCCAGGAGGAGGAGAACTAAAGGGTGACACTTCACTGGACATAAGTAATCTGAATACAGAGGGGGTCAGCATGAAGCTGGAGAACAGACAGTGGAGCCAAGGTAGGAAGTTATGGTCAAGCACTCATCAGCCTCAAGGGGGAATAATTGTTGGAGGAATTTAGAAAGTGAGGCTGATGATTTGCTATGTCATTAGCAATAATAATAGTATTAATACCGCTCCGCATAGGTAACATAGTGCAGAAAGTGAGGTCTTTCTTGTCTAAATATGATAATATCTTGGGTGCATCAAGTTAGTTTAAAATTTATGTTATAGAATATTAAAACAATCTCAAGTGAACTAAGTGCAGTATAGTTTATATAAAACATGCTCAGTTGATCAGTCACTAAACCAACAATAAATAAATATATACTAAGAATCAATCAGAAAAAAAAGAAAAAGCTGTGTTAGCACAGTAAAACCAAGGGTACTAAACTCAATTAAATCTGTATGTAAGCAAATATAACATTTTTAAATTTTTTAAAGGATTGAGAATTTGGGCTGCTCTCATGGGAAAGGGTAAATCACTCCAGAGATCAGATGTCACCACTGTAAAGGCTCTGTTGCCTCTGCTTTTCAGCCTTGAAGCAAACTGAGGAGCACTTGGTTTGTGGACCGCAGGGCTTTGAAAGGAATATAGGGTTTCAAAAGTTCAGTTAAATAACTAAGTAACACCTGATCACATCCAACATATAAAGAATTATAACTAGGTTGAAACAAGAAGTAACAAAAGTATAAATTACTCTCTCTAAGTCATGTTGTGGGAAAAAGGTCTTCATTTTTAACTAATTGGAAAAGCTCTTCTTAACAACAGGGCTGGTGTGTTTGTTGAGTTTTAAAACACCATAAAAAATCACCAAGGTTCCACATAACAGAGTGATAATAGGAGGCTAAACGATCAATAGCGCTCTCATACCCAACCAAGGTGGGGTGGTCCAAATAATATAATTTCTGTTTTGTTTTTATTCAGTTTAAGAAGGTTTGTCTCCAGGCCATGAGTACATATCCCTAAGACAGTTTACTAGTGTCTGCATAGAAGCAGAAGCAGTCAGATTATAAAGGTAAGTATATTTGTAGTTCATCTGCCAAACAATGAGAGGCAATGATGTGCTTCTCCAAAGTGGAACCCAAAGGAAGCAAATATAAAGAAAAGAGAGTGTGACCCCAATAGAGAACCCTGGGGAACCCCATAATTGTTTGGGGATACAGATGACAGATACTGTCCTAAATGAACAGAAGAAACTCCTATCAGACAAATATAATGGATGCGTATCTGCTTTAGAAGTCCATCTGTAAAGCAAACAAGGCTTGCTTTGGGTCAAAGTATTATTCTAACCTTTGTTAAATTTGAAAGATAAAAGATTATATGACAACCAAAATGATTAACTACAAGGGGTAACTGCATGAAATATTGTACATGACAATGCAAAATAGACTTCTGCCTTATGAAATACACTACCGTGTGATGGCAAGGACTCCCCAGGTAAGATAACAACTGTAGATGCCATCCTTTCTGTTACCCATTATAAAAGCATAAAAATGAAGAGAAGTGTAAATATAAAAACAACTTAATAAGAAGGAAGGGAGAAAAGGGAGTGCTTTACTTCAAGAAGATCTAACATTGCATGTTATGGATATTATTAATCTTATGTTTTATGCTATAAGCAGTAACAACAAAACCTGAATGGAAGATAAGGTTCTGACAGTCCCATTCAGCCTCCCCCAGCCAAGAGGCTGCCGAGCCTGGCCTCGTATTGGAGAAAATCTTGCTGAGATCCGTGACCAGCGAGGGCTCGCCCTGTCGTGGAACGGCTAAAGGAGAGAGGAGACTCAGCAGAGCAGGTATCCAGCACGGACCCAGATCTTCTTAGATCTTCTGGAAGCAGAAGGAACCATCTCGACAAGAACGCGTTGTGGGCTGAGGACGCCACCTGGATTGGAACCAAGTCGTTTGAGGGGCCTTCACGACATGATGACATCACCTACGTGACTCCTGGGAGCTGCTTCCCCAGCCAGTGGGAGTTCTTATGATAGCAGATAGCCAGTGCCTCCTAACACCCGTGGCACGAGGTACACCGGGAACAACGCTAACTAGGGGGAATCTGAGAGGTCCCCCAGTTCAGGAAGTGCTAAACGCATCTTCAAGCAACCAAGTCTGTGAAACAAGTCAGCTAAAGGATGAAGCAGCAGAGCTCAACAGTGACACTGATTTTGTCACCAGTAAGTTGGCTACGGCCAGGGTCGTCGATGGAGAGCAAACCAGTGAGATTCAGAAGCTCACTGGTGAGAATTGAAATTGAAGATCATCAACGATTTGCTTAGAGCAACGAAGGGGGAACAGGTGGAATGGAGGAAGTGGTCCTCGCAGAAGCCTGAAGAAGATGCTACAACATCATGAGGACTGAATGATCGTCTAAAAGATGCTGACAATGTTATGAAGTCTGTCTAACACTGAAATTGTCTTTGCTATT
This sequence comes from Archocentrus centrarchus, assembly GCF_007364275.1. Lineage (NCBI taxonomy): Eukaryota > Metazoa > Chordata > Actinopteri > Cichliformes > Cichlidae > Archocentrus > Archocentrus centrarchus. Next base: position 170,413 of record NW_022060271.1, read on the forward strand.
GCCGCTATTGTTGTGTTTTCACATATATACTATATCTCGAGTGCCTTATCTTTTGTGCCCATAAGTATAGGTGCCTCTGACCTGTGTGGTGTGCCCTGTAAGTGAGGATGCTGTGTTGGTAAGATCAGTTTGTTTGTTATTCTAGCATCCAGAGTTGACGAGCACACCATGTGAGTGAGAAGATTTAGTTTGAAGCTTGCAAATGTTTATATAAAAAAAAAACAGCTCACGCAGTGTTTTTGCAATGTTCACCTTGTTTAAACAAATATTTACTCTTGATTTGATAAAAATACTTTGTGTTGATACCAGTAGGCATCAAAGGGGGAAATGTCGTGTATTTTTATCTTGATGACATCAGTATTTTATATCAATATTTTTATATCATGTATTGTTATATATATTAATCACACACTCTAATTAATGGTCACATTATGTATTATTTGTCACCTATATTGTCACTCACACACTGAAGCTCTGCATGCTGTAGACAGGTAAAAATGCTGAGGCCTGCTCTGCAGGCAACCTGGGATTTTTCCATTAAGTAATGCTAGCCCCCACCTTTGTGAGGAGCTTCACCTTTTACACAGTGCACTTTTGACCCAGCTTCTCCCGAGGGGAGGGGCGGAGGCGCACCTGGATTTCGGAACGTGGGAAAGATGGGTTTTTGCTAGCCCCCCCGAGATCAATTCATAGAACTGTTGCTTAAAAGAGCATCTTAATATGTCCCCTCCCCTGATAACAGCTGCAGGAGGTGTGAGATTGGGCTATATAAGGGCATGGCAAACTTGGGAGGGAGCGCTCTTCTTTGCTCTTCCTCTCACCCGTGTTTGCAGCGGCTGCAGGCTCTCACTCCCGAGAGGGCTTCTGTTTTTATATTCTGTTAAACTCTGGACGTTTATTTCTTTGCTTTTCTACCACCTTATAACAGCACCAAGGCACTCACTCTCGGGAGGCTTTTTGCTTTCTTGCATTTTGTTTAACTTTTGCTATCTTGTATTTTGTTTAACTTTTTGCTATCTCGAACTTTGTTTAACTTTGTGCTTCAATAAATCCTGGAAACGAAACCTGCTCATCTCCAGTGAGTTTCTGTGAAGTGTGGAGCTTTTCTCAAGGTGCATTTGCTCCCATTAGTCTCCCCTCCGCCTGGTAAGAGCAACAGGGGGAGAGAGCCGCAAAAAAAACCCGACAATCCGAGCTCAGATGGGAGACAGTGGTGCTAAAAGTGCGTATGCACTATATGCAACGCATAGGGGCGCCTCAGAAGAGGGGGGGTGCCAAAATGATGCGACAAAATTATTTCTCTAGTCGTATTTCTGTATTTAACTGCTGTGCATATGATCAGTAACAGAGGAACGGAGCTGATTAGGCACCCCTGTGCTCCTTCACCTCCCCTCCTCCTGTCGTCGCGTACACCTCTGAAAGAAGCTGTGGTCCTAATGGGAGACGTACCAAAGGCATTCAGCAGATTTTGCAAGTGTGAAATATGTGCTCACCATGCTGATTTAGTTCAACATGCTGATACAGAGAAGCACACACACACAAAAAAAAACTGTGCACCTTTGTCTTCTATGAGGCTAAGAACCATGGGTGTGACTGCTCCAACACACGAGACAAAACAAAGAAGTGAGCTATACTACTATAGAGCTGTGCTGTTTGAAAGCGTCCTCAGGTTTACACAATGTTGTGGGTTGCCAGTTGGGCTTCTTTTGGGCTTGTTTTCATAGAGCTGGTTGCTTGTTTCTGTCGCAAGATCTGGCAACACTGCTTCCGTACTGCAGTTTTTCCCTGTGTGACACAAACAGGGTGGATGGAGCAGCTACAAAGTTCTCTTTTCTTCACTTACTGATCAGCTGGTTGATGAAGGACCTCCAGCTGTTTCCAGTAAAGGTTTAATGGAGGTTACAGAGGGAAAAGCTTCTTTTGGACACTAGAAAAACATTTCCTTCTGCTCCATCTGAGCTCACCGGCTCCGCCTCTTTGCGCCTGTGCAGACAGACTGCAGGTAAATCAGCTGATTGCTGCTGTTGCGTCATCAGTGTTTATGTTGAAAAACATGAGCGTAATCTTGTAATGCTTTATATTCACAAGCATTCTCCTAAATACGTTTCTACTGCAGGTCTATATTTAGTCACTAATCAGGGATTAAAGTATCAAAAATATTTTGACGGGGAAGGGGTCCTTCCGGTACCGGACGGTCACCAGTGCTAATAGCTGCGCTCACTAGCAGTATGTCCGGGAGCTGAAGTAGAGAAAAAAATAACAGCTGATTCTCAGCACAGCGAGCACAACACACAAACACACAGAGAGCGGTGGAGGTGGAAAAACGTGTCAGCGATGATCGCTCAGTGTCAAAGGGAATCTGTCACAGTGATGGAGAACTTTATAGAATCAGAGGGTTTTTTCTAACTCCTGATCTACTCCAGTCCAGTAGGTGGCGGTATTGCAGCTCTAAGCTGGTTTGTTCAACCGCAGACCCACAAGAAGAAGACGATGACCGAAAACTGTAATACAGCTAATGTTGGTCGGATCGGATTGCATTTTTATTTCTTTACGATATCTGATCCAGTAATTTAGGCCAGGATTGGACCGATACTGAATATTGGATCGGCGCATCCCTAGTAGTTAGGTTAAAAAAAAGTCATCTGGAACGGTGCTTAGCTAAACATATTTGCACATTTAAAGCCAGGATAGCAATATGGTGGGGGGGCGGGAGGGAATGCAGACGGAGACAAGAGGGTGGGGGCATTGTGGAGCCAGATGACAGTTTGCTGATAGTGATGGAAGTTCATCAGCGGCCGTGGTGCACCAGATCCAGCTTCACAGATCACAGAGAGGGCTGAGGGGGAGAGCCACCGTCACACATAGTCCTGCAGAGATATGATTACCAGCCCAAGGCCGGCAGGGGAGCCGAAGTCCTGATAATGCAGATGTTGTTTTGGAACAGGCTGCTTGTTTTGTTCCAACAGCCTTCAGTTTCACTGAGGAACCATTCAGTAATCCAATAATCCAAATTCATTAGTTACCGTCCTCACCGTGCAGAACCTTATCTCCAGATCTGATCCCTCTCACCTGCGAGCACGTTCTCAGCTGGACTAAACTAAAACTAATACTGAAACTAAACTAAAACTAAGCAATAAACCCAAAATAAAAACGAGCAAAACTACTCTGAAAACTAATTAAAACTAACGGAATTAAAGACAAAAAGTAAAAATGAACTAAAACTAAATGATAATGTAAAATCCAAAACTATTATAACCCTGCTCAGGGGTTCCAGTGGGATTCAGAAGGTGGAGGAACCCTAAGATCAGCTGTAGTGGCTCTGCATGGGGAGAAGAACCACAGCTTTCTATTGTAGCTGCAGTAAATGATGTTGGTGTGCAGGCTGTGATCAGCTGACCTGCTGCTGTGATCAGCTGACCTGCTGCTGTGATCAGCTGACCTGCTGCTGTGATCAGCTGACCTGCTGCTGCTCTCTCCTTCCTGTTTGAGTCTGTTTGAAAATGTAAGAAGTAGAAAGTACAGATACTTGTGTAAAAATGTAGGGAGTAAAAGTAAAAAGTAGTCAGAAAATAAATACTCAAGTAAAGTACATATACCTGAAAAATGTACTTAAGTACAGTAACAAAGTATTTGTACTTCGTTACTTCCCACCTGCAGTGGTGGATCAGTGTGATCAGAGGGAGGAAGATGATGATGGTTAAAGAGTTTACAGAGTGAAGCTGCTGATGAAGAAACAGGCTGAGCAGCTTCCACACCAACATCATGGACTAACCAGCATGCTGGGAGCTGCAGAGACCAAAGAAAGCAGCTGCAGAGTTCAGGAACACTGACACTGTCTTAATAACACGGCTCTGACTCTGTCCAGCTACACACACATTCACTGTGTGATGAAGAGGTGCTGACATGCAGCCCAACATCACCTCTGACTGGATCAGGAAGTTTAACACACAGCTGGGTCTCACAGGCTGCATTCATGTTCAGAGGATTTCCCTGTAATCAGGTTCATCAGCACCTCCACATGTTCCTCTGAGAGTCTCTGCTGCTGCTCAGGAACTCTGCAGTCTAACCAGTGTTAGCCTAAATGAGACGCAGCACAGCATGCTGGGTATTTAGAACAAATCCCATCAGACTCAGTCAGGAGGACGAGCCTCAGTCGGGGGGGTGGTGGTGTCTCAGGTTTAAACAGGACTCAGTTATTAAGCAGAAATCGATGCTGAGTCAGAATCAGATGTTACAGATTTGTTTGTAGGAAGCTCACATTCAGGAAACTCTCAGCATGAACTCTGGAAGATGCAAAGGAGACACACTTGAGTCTGAAGGAGAAAAACTTCTGTCAGCTTCACGTTTCTCATGTCTGCTAAAAGCTCATGAAGCTCTGTGATTGGACAGCAGTTTGTAAAAAGCTGAACTCAGATCAGCTGTTTAAACCTGTTTCAGCTTCTTCACACTGAGCCTCCTGATTCAGGAACAGCACTGATGTTGGTGTGTTTCCAGGTAACACAGACATGGATGGTTTCAATCCACCAATCACAGAGCTCCATCAGTGACCTCACAGCACTACATGTACCTGCACTTCTCTCCACGCCCACTAGATGTCTCCATGCTGTGTGAGTCACTGATTCCAATGAATGCTCAGAGCCTGCTGAGCCTGTTTGACAGAGGAGGGACCTCCTGGTGATCGTATGACACACACACACACACACACACACACACACACACACACACACACACACACACACACACACACACACACACAGATACAGACACACACACACACAGCAGCTGAGTGGAACATGAGCTCCTCTGAAAGCCTCCAAGAAGAATGCAGTGATTTCAGAGTGAGCTGCTTTGTTACTTTGATGTGAATCAGAATCCAGTGTTTGATGAAATCTCCTCCTGCTGCACTTCAACACATCAAAGAGAGAGAGATGAAAGCAAAGCTGCTGATGAGAGCAGAGAGAGGAAGGTGATCTTACCGTGCAGGAGGATCACAAACACCACCAACATCTTCATGGTCCTCTTTCAAAGCCCTTCAGCAGCTCATCATCTACTGACACTCTCACACTGCTCAGACCGTCACAGCTCAGAGTTCAGCTTCACACTTTGTTAAAGCTCATCTGTGGAATGAAGTCCGGCCGGCCGCACGGCACTGCCGAGGAAAGAGGAGGAGCTTCGGTTTCCTCGTAGTTTCACACCTGAGCTGGAGGCGGGGCTGCAGCCTCACCCTGCCACACACAAAGCTCCGCCTTCAGTCCTGACACTCACACATCCACTGTAGGCAGTCTGCCATGATGTTTGGCTGCAGCCACTAAATGTGACTCACTGAGAGCTGCAGGAGAAACACTCTGATTGGCTGAGAAGGTCAGCTCTGTTTCTGCTGCTCACACACACACTGTAACACACTCAGCTGGGAGAAGATCTCTGCAGTGTGACACAAACACACACCTTTGTCTTCATGTGTGTTTCTGCTCTTTGCTTTCTCAGTCACACCATCCAGATGTTTCTCCTTCATGAAGAAGATGATCTCTGATGATGATGATGATGATGATGATGATGATGATATGGAGTCAGATGTGGCTCTGATCCTGGATCTGTCATGGTTCCACGTTCTTGCAGCACCTCCCACATAATAAAGCCCTGCAGCACCTCCCACATAATAAAGCCCTGCAGCACCTCCCACATAATAAAGCCCAGGTCCACATGGTTCCAGTTCATACACAACTCTGTGCTAGTGTAGCAGTTGTGTTACACACTTAGGAATTTATCCATAACAGCTCTTTACTATTAAAGCTTATTTTGGGCTGTGATCTCCTGCCTGTTTGTGTGTGTGTGTGTGTGTGTGTGTGATGATGTAGGTGTGTGTGTGTGTGTGTGTGTGTGTGTGTGCTGCTCTCTGTTGATCAGACTGTGTTAAAGCCATTAATTGTAATGTGTGTGTGTCTCTGTGACCTGACTCGTCCTGTGTGAGTCTCACTCAGGTGTGAGTTCACTGTTTGGGTCTGAGGCTAATGCTAGCATGCTAAGTGAGCCTGAACTCTTCCTCTGTGATGAGGAGAGCGGCCCAGCAGGAGCTCACAGCTCATGGATTTCTGTGTTCCTGGATCACAGCTGGCTGTTCCTCAGAGAACCACAGATCCACTTCCTCCTATCTCACCGTTTCACAGCACCACACAGGTCTGAGCAGGTGTAACACACACAGGTTACACACTGTTCTCACGGTGACTCACAACGATCACACACACTATCTCCAAACATGTGTCTGCTGTGCAGAGCAGTGAGGAGAGCTGGGACCTCTACACTGGAGGAACCAAACAGCCTCTTCACAAACACCACACAGCAGAGCCACCTGGACAGGACCAGCTGTACATCTGCACCTAAAGGTCAAAGGTCACTCTCTGAGTATGCCAGCGTTCACATTTTGGAGCAGGCAGACAGATGTTTGAAGGAGGAGTTAAAGAAGCATCTGTGTCCATTGTGAACCTCCATCACTGAGCAGAGGAGCTGGATTACATCACCAGCTGTGAGCCACCTACCTGAGATCCCTCCCCAGGAGCCTCAACCCCCACTCACACCTTACGGGTGACCTCAAGAGGTCACATGACAGGATGGAGCAAAGTCTCACAGTGGTTTCACCCTTGGTGGTAATGACCCACACCTTTTTCCACACCTTGGCTCATGTGATGATGAACATGATCAATAACAGTGGGTCAGCGAGCACCTCCAGTTTGACACAACATTTGATCCTGCAGCAGTTCAGACCTGAAAGCTGTGTGTGTGTGTGTGTGTGTGTGTGTGTGTGTGTGTGTGTGTGTGTGTGTGTGTGTGTGTGATGGTAACAGAGGTCTATCAGTGTCAGAGCTGTCAGCATGATTCAGTCAGTGTTTCAGTCAATCCAACAGGACCTGAGATGTTCCTGTTAAACTGCTGCAGTGTTTCCAAAGAGGGGACACTGATTGTGTCCCAACACTGACTGCTGTTGGCTCTCTCTGCAGTGTTGTATCACTTCCTGTTTCAGAGCACAGTGGTGTTTTCCTGTCTGTTAGCTGTTTAATCTGTATAGCTCGATTTATGTGGATAACAACATCTTTGGATACTGTGGCTCCTCTGAAAGGAAAGCTTCAAATCAGAAGTGCCTGACTCCGTGGTATAATTCACAAACGCACAGCTTAAAGCAGATAACCCGAAAGCTGGAGAGGGAATGGTGTCTCACTAAATTAGAAGATGCTCATTTAGCCTGGAAAAAGAGTTTGTTGCTCTATAAAAAAGCCCTCCGTAAAGCTAGGACATCTTACTATTCATCATTAATTGAAGAAAATAAGAACAACCCCAGGTTTGTTTTCAGCACTGTAGCCAGGCTGACAAAGAGTCAGAGCTCTGTAGAGCCGAGTATTCCTTTCACTTTAACTAGTAGTGACTTCATGGATTTCTTTACAAATAACATTTTAGACATTAGAGAAAAAATTAAAAATAGTAATGTGTTAGATTACTGGTTACTGAGAAAAAGTAGTCAGATTACAGTAACGTGTTACTGACATCACTGATTATTACTGACTAACTTGATAATTGTCTACATAAAACAGAAAAACATGCCAACACGTTGATGTTTTTAAAGACTCCTTGAATATGATGCATCTAAAGTGCAGCTGTATGTCAGATCAGTCTGAATGTTCCTGACCTTCCTTTCATTATCATTGTTCCTTTAATGGTTCTCCTGGGTTCCTGTGCTGGATTTGTTCTGCTCACTCTGGAACGGTTCTATGGTGGCGTGATGGGCGGGGCTGGATGTAATCTCCCATCATGCCTCATATGTCTGTGGTGTTTGCTGCTGAGTTTAAGGAAGCTGTGATTACCGGACCTGTTATAGTTTGTTGTTGTGTCCCAAAGCACAGAGAATTATTGTGATTATAATAAATGACGTTTACAGTCGAAGTATTCACGGGGTTCATTTCCGGGTTTGTGGCTCCTGCAAACAGCGTCACCGGTTAATCTGCTTTAGCGCAGTTACTGAGGGTCGATCTTTGACTGCAGCGGGTCCGGGTCTGTACCCCCCCCCTCCCCGGCTCACACGGAGCTTCTTACCGTTCAGGAGGAGCAGGAACACCACCGACGTCTTCATCCTCCTTTAAAGCGCTCAAACCGCCACAAAGTCCCGGTAAATCCTCCGCTCACCGAACGAACGCACACCGGGGATCACCTGCAGCTCCGCCCACACCTTACCCTGCAGGTGTGACGCTCAGAGGAACGTTTACTTTCGGTTTGACAGGAAGTGTCCGTGAGTGCAGACGGTGATGAATTTAAATGAGCTTCAGATGGTCAGACATGTTCGAATTTTCACATTTATTCCTTCTGAGAATAGAACAGAACTTTATTGTTATTATACATACGACGAAATTAATCATTATACAACAAGTTATATAACGACATTCATCACAATATAACGAAATTCCGTTCGGAACAACCATCCAGAGAAGACACAGACAGACTAACATAGGGGAGATGGGTGGCTGCAGCCGCTGCCGTTTTTCACTGGCGCTACATTCAGTCCCCAGAAAAGGAAACAACCAGAGGTGGCAAAAGTACTGACATTCTGTACTTAAGTAGAAGTACAAGTACTTATGTTAAAAAATACTTTAGTAAAAGTCGAAGTACTGGTTCAACTTCTTTACTTAAGTAAAAGTAAAAAAGTACAGGCTCTGAAATGTACTCAAAGTAAGAAAGTAAAAGTAGTTCTTTGGAGGATGTTTCTACCTGCTATTTTTGTGTAAAGCTAACTGAACCTCATTATATGTTATTGTAATAATATAAAATAATACATGAGAATAGAAACATTATTCAATTTAATTTTAATCCTAATGAATGCTCTCAGCTTGAATCTGTTCTGTAGGACACAAACTGTGAAAGTGAATTTAAACACAGCTCTATTCTCTGTGTTCTCCATAGCAGAGGGTGACTGTGCCTCCACCTAAACACCAACATGAGGATACTCAGGGGTTACAGTGGGATTCAGAAGGTGGAGGAACCCTAAGATCAGCTGTAGTGGCTCTGCATGGGGAGAAGAATCACAGCTTTCTATTGTAGCTGCAGTAAATGATGTTGGTGTGCAGGCTGTGATCAGCTGACCTGCTGCTGCTGCTCTGAGGTTTACTGCTCTGTGTGGATGAAGTGAACTCACAAAGATGTAACCCAGTATTTCACAGCTATCTGAGCTGATCTCCATCCCCTACACTGACAGCATACAGGCTGTAGAAATGTTGGATTCAGTGAATGAATCTCAGCATCAGCAGCTTTGATTCAAACTCATCTCTGCTGCACTGATGTAACCTGTAACTCTGACCATGAACACAGCCTCTGTGCACCAACACAGAGCTTTACTGTAAATACAGTACAACAAGCTAACCTATTTATTACACACTAAACTGCAGTATTTTCATACAATCTTTGAATAACACAAAGTCAGCATACTTCAGTTTGTGTTGCAGTCCTTACCTTTAAATCTAACCTCTCTTCTTCCTCTCCTGTCCTCTTTCTCCATCTCTGAGTGAACTTCTCTCTCTTTGCTCTCCCTGAAATGCAGCAGCTCTTCTTTTAGCGAGCAGACACACTGTGTGACAAACTGCACACACTTTGTGTGTTTGCTGATATTTGTTGAGCATTTAGAAACGTTGCATTTACCTGCCACACGTTACTCCCTTCGTGCTCGCTCGCAGGGGAGCCCAACACCCTTAGCTCCTTCAGTCCCTGCTCCTTCTGTACCTTCACTTTCCCCAGCTTCAGTTCCCCTAGCTCCTTCACTCCGTTTAGTCCCTTTGGTCCCAATGGCTTTGGTCCCCTCAGTCTCTGCTCCCTCAGCCTCCTCAGCTTCGCTCCCTTCAGCTCCCTTAGTGCCTTCGGTCCCTTCAGCTCTCTTAGTCACCTCCTCAGCTCAGGTTCCCTCGGTCCCTCAGGTCCCCTTAGTCACCTCCTCAGCTCAGTCCCCGCCTTCTCAGTCAGTCTCAGCTCAGCTTTTTCAGTCTCCGTTAGATCCCACCCTGCCAGTTTCCCAGTTATCCTCCACGCCACCACCATCAGACTCACCTGAACAATCCCCTGAGCAGCTCCAGCTGTCCAGGGAAACAGACATTCAGCCTGCACCTCGGGCCTCTGCTCTGCCTCACCCTGCACCTGCACTTCATCTGCCTTCACCTCCATCTTCAGACTCACCCGATCCATCTGCAAAGCAGCCCCAGTCGTCGGAGGAGACGGCTGCGTGCCCTGCAATGCAGCCAGGGAGTCTCCGCTCAGTCCGGGCCGCCGGGGGTCTCCGCTCAGTCCGGGCCGCCAGGGGTCTCCGCTCAGTCCGGGCCGCCGGGGGTCTCCGCTCAGTCCGGGCCGCCGGGGGTCTCCGCTCTGTCCGGGCCTTCGGTGTCTTCAGAGGGTCCCTCTCTGTCCGAGCCCTTCGAGTGTCCTGAGCCTGCTCTTCGCCTTTGTTCTCGTTGCCGCTGCAGCTGGGAGCACGGTCGGCCTCCTGTTCGGCAGCATGGCTCTTTCGAGTTTCCTGGCTCCTTCAAGTTCCCTGGCTCTTCTAGTGGTTCTGAGCCTTTCAAGTGTCTGGAGCCTTTCGAGTACCTTGAGCCTGCTCGCCTTCGTCCTCGCCGCCGCCGCTGGGAGCGCGGTCGGCCACCTGCTCGCCTTCGTCCTCGCCGCCGCCGCTGGGAGCGCGGTCGGCCACCTGCTCGCCTTCGTCCTCGCCGCCGCCGCTGGGAGCGCGGTCGGCCTCCAGAATTGTGTTTTCTTTTGTTTGGACTTTTTTCCAGCTGTGCGCTGCCGCCTTCTGTTTCTTTCGTGGTTTGTTTTTGGACGTTGTTGCTCCTTGGGGTTTTGTTTTGTTTTTGTCTTGTTCATTGTTGCGTCGTTGTCCTTGTTCTCCCCAGTGTTCCCCTCCTAGCTGTGTGTTTTGGTTTTCTCCCAGGCTTCCGTTTGTTTTTTGCCCTGGTTGAGATTTCTGGTTTTTGTATTTTGTATTTTTCGAGTCCCGGCAAATAAACAAGTTTTACTTTACGTCTGCGTATGTCCTGCACTTGGGTCCTTCCCTCCACACACAGCCCCTCACCGTGACAAGTTGTTAGTTATAATTATCAAAATGCAAAAAAAACAAACATTTGAAATATATCAGTCTGTGTGTAATGAATAAATATAATATCCAAGTTTCACTTTTTGAATGGAATTACTGAAATAAATCAACCTTTTCACGATATTCTAATTTGATGACCAGCACCTGTACTGACACTCTCACACTGCTCAGACTGTCACAGCTCAGAGTTCAGCTTCACACTTTGTTAAAGCTCATCTGTGGAATGAAGTCCGGCCGGCCGCACGGCACTGCCGAGGAAAGAGGAGGAGCTTCGGTTTCCTCATAGTTTCGCACCTGAGCGCTCCGGCTGGAGGCGGGGCCGCGGCCTCACCCTGACACACACAAAGCTCCACCTTCAGTCCTGACGCTCACACATCCACTGTAGGCAGTCTGCCATGATGTTTGGCTGCAGCCACTAAATGTGACTCACTGAGGCCTCTTTTCCACCGACGGGTTCTGGTGCCGGTGCCAGTATTTGAACCATTCACTCGGTGCTCGGCTGAAAAATGGGTTCAACTCGGGCCCACAAACTAGCTGGTGTTGAACCAAGAACAGGTGACTCTGCCGTGTCAACATCAAGTTTTCTGTTGTGTCTTTTCTGGTCCTGACTGTGGCAGCTGTGCTGCTTCTGGATCAGCCCACCAGCTTCTTCTTTGTGTGAATAGTTGGCAGGTCTGGGGTCAGTTCCAGAGCCTTTGTAACAACTAGATTCAGTGTGTGTGCAGTGCAGACCGCAGGGCGCAGCTTCAGCTCCTCCAATCATATTACTGCACCATCAGGAACGAGACATGTGACTCTTGATGTCACACAGGCCAAACTTTCCTCTGTGTGTGTCTGTGGGAATTTGACTCCACTAAGCAGTGCAGACCTCAGACCTGCCATCTCCACAGAGCAGCTTCCAGCCCAGCAGGCCTCCATATGAAGCTAAGTCCACGTGTCTGCTGTCAGACTGCTGCAGGAACTTTGTGGAGCTCAGCTTTGGCCTCGTCTCTCTCTTGTTGGTATTTGTCCTTTCCAGCCTAAAGTGAAGGAAGAAATGAAGGATTTATTGGAGGACGGCTCTGATCCGTGTCTCACACAGACCTTCCTGGTTGGGAGAACACAGGTTGGATCCAGCTTTGCTCTGAAGGCCCTGAAGCCTTTCTCCTCAGCTCTGCTGAGTGTGTCTGTAACCATCATCCAGCTGCTCCTTTCTGCTCGCTGCTATACAAACATTAGATTATATTCAACTTTATTGGCATTAAAAAGTTCATATTCACCAAGAACTGTAGCATCCAATCTGAGTGCAAGCAGCATGTAAGGTGCAGACAATAATGCAACATTTAAATATGTGTCTACAGTATATGCACATTTTATATGCATGTGTATAATGATGTTAATGGTGCCTCCGAGGCCGAGACCAACACACAGCTCCATGGAAGCAGAAACACCTCAAAGATGTGTGTGTGAAGGCTGGCTCAGCTCTGAGGACACATCATCCAAATATTGAGGGGAGCCAAATGGAAACCAGTGGAATCGGTGTCTCCAACAGGTGCTCACAGGTGGGCCTCCACACGCTGCACCTGGATTTTTAGAGCCTCCATAAAGTCGGCCTTCAGCAGATGTGCTAAATCTGATCCTGGAGCAGCTTCACAGAGTATTCAGAGCCTTCACTTTGTCACATGTTGTTCTGCTGCAGCCTGATGCTGCAGCTGTTTCCATTCATGTTCTCCTTCATCTCCACTCAGATGATGATGAAGTGACAGCAGAACTTTAGGATGTTCTCCAAAGAACAGAATGAAATCTCAGCTTTCCTGAAGGATTCAGAGCTTCTGCACAAACACTTGAAATGGAGCTCAGGTTCCTCCCGTTCCTCTAGATGATGCTGAGATGTTTCTGCAGCCTGATTGGATCAAAGCTTTGAAGCAGCCTGGTTAGTGTGCGCACAAAGCTGCTCAGTCACAGGAAGTCAGTGACATCAGTGCAAAGAGCCTGAGATGATGTGTGTCTGTCAGAGACATCAGTCAGTGACACATTAGCAGTGAAACAAGGTGTGCTGGAAGTGTGCAAACACAAAGTCCACGAGGAGGCAGGAACCCCGAACATCCAAACACTGAAACATTAAACATTCACAACTTCCAAGAACTCGGAATCTGAATCCCAACAAGCTCAGAGACACCACTGAAGGAACTTCACAGCAACACAACTTCAAAGAAACACACAACACTGGGCAAAGGGCCCAGGACCATGACACATTATTGATCCTCAGGAGGAGGTCAAAGGTCATTCAAAGGTTTTCTCTCTCCTGCTTCAAGATCCAGCAGGTATCAGCAGAGGAGCTTCAGTGTGCCCAGCAGCACATGACTGTTTCCATGTGACCTCTGACCTTTAACAGAGCAGGAAACAGAAGTGAAGCATGAAAAATGGATGAAGTTCACAGGAAGAAGAAAACTAAATGAATGACTTTAATTATTGATGTTAAAGTTCATCAGTGAACTAAAGTGTCTCAAATCTTCCAGAATAATCGAGTGCATTCAAACATTAATGTGACCTTTAGGGTCAGCTGCTCTCAGGCTGTTTGTACTGATGTGTGACAGCAGGACACTCTGACCCCTCACAGGCCTCTCACACTGGGACTTAGACTCTGCAGACCCTGAAATATGAGTGTTTCCAAAACGAGCGCCCCCTACAGGCAGCAAGAGACAATGCAGCCTGATTACCTGCAGACTGCTTATTAAAATCACGTTTCCTCGTCATGGTTCAGCTTTTCCTGCAGCAGCTGATGCCACTTAGTCCCCACAGAGCTTTCAGTGTGAACAGATGGGACGCCGTTTTATTAACACAGTGTGCTGAAAGGAAAAGATCCTGAAAACATTTATATGAGGAACAGAGCAGCAGCTGCTCAGCACTGACTGACATGTGCTTTCATTATGAAGATTACACTGTAAGAGGCTGAACTCTGCTGCAGCTCCTGTGCACAGCTGATCATCATCATTATTGAATCCTTTATTGAAACAGGCGGGCCCTCTGACAGATCCAACCCTTTCCAACGTTCCTGAAATCAGAGAATGCAGCTTCATCTCTTGGAGCCGCTTCCATTTACAGGCAGCCGAGGATTTCAATCCAGCTCAGTGTGAACGGCTGATGTTCAGATGTCCTGACACCGAATCCAGTCATGGAGGGAAGCAGGCAGCGTGTGCAGCAGAGCCTGGAAATAAGCATCAGTGCTGCTCTCTGCCATCAGCAGGTGAAGGCAGTAAAGTGAGCGTGACACCAGCAGCCCTCCTTCCTGTTTACCTGCAGGCAGGACTTCCTGCAGTCGCTATCCTGCTGTTCAAACATGAACTGATTGATGTTTCTGGGCTTTACAGGCAGATATTATTGTGTTCATCCAGCTGCTCTCACTCACTCTGAACATTTCAAACATATCAGAGTCTAATATTTATGAGCTGAAACCAAATGATGTGTTTGGATGTTATTAGGAAGTCTGGGTTTCAGCTTTGGTGCTGACTTCCTGTTTGTAAGCTCACAGAGCAGTCTGAATGATCTGAATGAGTTCTAGCTGACACACTGACATGTGCAGCACTGTATGGCCTCCAGCCTTTCACAGAAAGAAGATGAAGCATTGATGGATGCTGTCCAGGCAGCTGCTCCAACACCTCCACCTGTCTGTGTTCCTGCAGGTGAGCACGATGCAGCAGCACGACTGAAGGCAGGACTCCCCTCTGTTTCCACCCACTGCTCAGCATGAGTCAGTGTAAATGTTGCAGTTATTCTCCTGCAGCTGGTTTCCTTCATGCTCAGGGTGCAGCTTTGTTGTAAGACTTCATGAGGCCCCATCAGCAGCTGAAGGCTCACTGGGTGAGGACATCTTCAAACAGAGATGCTGGACATTTCTGCTGTGGGATATCTGAGCATCTTTGTGGTGGAAGGTGTGATGTGACAGGACATGTGGGTCCATGAGCTCTACATCAGAGTGAGCCACTGTCACAGGAGGTCAGGAGGACCAGAGGCTCCTGGGTCCAACTAGGAGGAGGAGGAGGCCGCAGGTCTGAGCCCCCCCTCTGAGGCTGGCAGCAAACAGATGTAGTGTCTGATCTACAAAGTCAGATCTTTGAGCAGATGTTCAGTGGAAGCTCATGTAGGAGTTTCCATCTCACTCTGATGTGTGAAGCATGCTGCCAGCAGAGAGAGAAGAAGCAGCTCAACATGAGGCTGACTCAGTGCTGTGTTCAGGACCACCAGAGTCCTTCTCTCCAGTGGACAGCCACTGTGTTCAGACTGTGGGCAGTTGTTGGTACTTTGGAGCCACTGACTAAATGAAGAGGAGCAGAGGCTTTGGTTTCAGTGGCTCACAGTCAGCTGCATCATCAGTGCCTCTTTAAAGCTTCCACAGCATCATGTGTTCATCAGTGACTCCAGTGAGGACACATCAGTGGATCATCATCATCATCATCATCATCAGCTCTTACAAACTGACACACTTTGTTCCCACAGTACAACCTGCAGATGGAAGCAGCTGGACTTCTTGGAGGTTCTCCAGAGTTCCTAAAGTTTATTGAAGCCGTGCACTTTGACCTCAAATTTGTTCAGACTCTGAGAGCTGATGATGTTTCCTGCTGTTCCAAATCTGTCCACAAACCACAAACACATGGCTGCAGATGCAGTTTAAACACTTTATTTTACTGAACTGTTGTCATGAGTTTAAATTTAAAACAGGAAAAATAGGAAACCTACAGAGTTAACGAGCCTGAGTTAACGAGCCTGAGATGGTTGTTGGTTTAAATCTGGAGTCTGTCTGTTTATCATGGCTGATGCTGCTGCATAGTTGATTATAATACTGCACACACACATGCACACATTTGGGGTAGTGAGAACAAGGGAAGGACAAACTGGAGGAGGACACACATGATAATAAATGAGAATATTTATTTAAAGTAACATAAATAACATAACCAAACTGTGTAACTCAGTAGTGTGTGTGTGTGTGTGTGTGTGTGTGTGTGTGTGTGTGTGTGTGTGTGTGTGTGTGTCAGTGTGTGTGTGTGCAGGTGTGTGTCAGCGTGTGTACTGATTGGTTGGATCAGCATGGAGGACAGCAGCTCTCCTCTGATGCAGCAGTGAGTGCAGAGATGCAGTGTTGGTGCTGATGAAGCCTGAATGCTGTCAGCTGCCTCTGCTCACAGTTTGCCTCCTTCAGTCTCTCTGAGCTGTGGGAGGAGCTCGTCTCACCGCTCTGCTCTCTGAGAGCCTCTGACAGGCTCACTGTGAGCTCTTGGTGTCTCTGAGAGATCAGAAGGTGGATTGGAGTGTTTGAGGCTCACTCAGAAACGCTCACTGTGAAGCAGAGCAAACCTGAGCGGCTGCTGCTCTGGTTTCATCTCAGAGGATGAAGAGCTTTGAGAAAAGCCTCATTTTAAGAGCACAAAGAGGCCAAAATGTGTGAAGGTGGAAACCAAAGGCTTCTTTGCACAGTGAGCTCGCTGCTTCACACTGTTTCCTTTGTGCTCTTCAGCAGTGACGCTGGAGATCAGTCCCA
Source organism: Archocentrus centrarchus (assembly GCF_007364275.1). Lineage (NCBI taxonomy): Eukaryota > Metazoa > Chordata > Actinopteri > Cichliformes > Cichlidae > Archocentrus > Archocentrus centrarchus. The sequence continues at coordinate 187,041 of NW_022060271.1, forward strand.
CTGTAGTTGGTGCTGAGCATCACTAACACGGCTCAGCCAGCATGGAGGCTCTGAGGAAGACTCTGCTTGGTGTCAGTGTGATGTCCTGATGCTCCTGCAGCTCGGTGTGCTCACTTCTTTGGATCCAGCATCGCAGACGGAGGATGGCGATGCTGCTTTCAGATTGGCCGACCTCCGACCCCGGTCCCGCTGTCACATCTCAGCTAGAAGAAACGACTCCTGCAGGAAGAGCTGCAGATGGAGGTTTGTGTGTCTGTGTGTCCCACTCTGTGACCCCTCGGCTCTCTCTGTGCACTGGATTCACTGTCTGCTTCCACTGGGAAGCAAACTGGGCTCAGATCAGAACCTGGACCTCCAACAAAGCTCCACTCCTGTTATTCAGGAGCACTTTAACCAAATCCATGTGATCATAACACTTTGTTGATCACAATCAGCAGGTCTGAATATTGTGTTAACATCATGTTGGTTCAAATGAACTAAAATCCTCCTGATTCCAGGACAGTGAAATAAATGTGAGCTGAGCTTTGATTGGTTTGTGTGTGAGGCAGTGAGAGCTGCAGAGGGCGTGTCTGAGGGAGGGAAACAGGAAGTTTGCAGCTAAAATCTGCTCCCAATGAATCCTGGAGCAGGACCGTCACACTCTGCTCCCAGACCAGCTGAGTTCTTCACGTGTCTCCTTCAGTCAATAATGGCTGTTAGAGTGTGTGCTTTCCTTTCCAACAAGGACCTCCAGCTGTTTGTCCCCCTCTGCACTTCAGGCTGTCTGCTTGTCATGTCTGTGTGTGTCCACCAGGGGTCTCCCTCATTGTCTCTCTGCTCACTGTAATGTGTGATCATTGTGTCACAGATGAAGACAAATCAAACACACTGAGCTCAGCAGGAACTTCCTGCTAACACAAAGTAAAATGAGCCAAACAACCAGAACATTTCCCCCCTCTGCAGCCCTGTTAGCAGGGCTCGTACACCTTTTCCAGCATCAAATTCAAGCACTTTTTAAACACTTTTAAGGTCCATTTTCAAGATTTTCCAGCACATTAAGGGGTCATTCACAATTATCAACATTTTCCAACAACCAATGATTTATAAAGGAAAATCATGAACATTATCAGGGGGGCCCACTACTGTGTGGTAGTGGAGCAATTTACCATTTGCAATTTAGAAGTGTGGCGGCATGTACATTTTGCGTACCTCCAGTGCAGTACAATATTTTAAGATTTCCAGGATTTTTCAACACCAGGATGTGTTTTTAATACTTCCTATTACATTAAACATCTCCTGGCATGTCTAGGTGATATTAAAGCTTGGTTGGCCTTGAACTTTTTAAATTTTAATGAAAAGAAAACAGAGGTAATGGTGTTTGGACCCAGTGGCTCCTGTGAGTCCTCCTCTGTTGACCTGGGACCCTTGGAGGTATATTTTAAACCCATTATTACTGATCTTGGTTTTAAGGTGGACAGTGATTTTAAATTGGACAGCCAAATCAGAGCTGTGGTTAAGTCCAGTTTTTATCATTTGAAGCAATTGGCATCAGTAAAAGCATTTCTGTCTAGGCAGCATTTTGAAACAGTGATCCATGCTTTTATTTTATCTCGACTGGATTACTGTAATTCACTTTATTTTGGAGTCAGTCAGTCGCTACTCTCACGTCTGCAGCTGGTTCAAAATGCTGCTGCATGACTTTTGATGGGAACTCAAAAGAGAGAGCACATGACCTCTGTCCTGGCCTCACTTCACTGGTTGCCTGTACATTTTAGGATTCATTTTAAGATTCTTATGTTTGTTTTTAAATCTTTGCACAATCTTGCCCCGCCTTACCTCTCTGAGCTTCTTCACCCCTACATACCTTGCCGGTCTCTCAGGTCAGCAGACCAGCTGCTCTTGGAGGTACCAAGATCAAGAAGGAAGCTCAGAGGGGACAGGGCTTTCTCTGTTGTTGGTCCTAAGTTATGGAATGACCTGCCTTTGCAGGTTAGAGCGGCCCCTTCACTGTCCACTTTTAAAGTTCGTCTTAAAACCCATCTTTTTTCCTTGGCTTTTAACTCCAGCGGGATCTAGTTTTAAACTGTTTTTTTTTTTAACCTGAAAGAGTTGTTGAAATGTTATTTGTGTTTTAATGTACAGCACTTTCTGTCAGCTGTGGTTGTTTTAAAGTGCTTTATAAATAAAGATGGTAAAGATGGTAAAATACCAAAGAACCAGGAGAAATGAAATGTCATGAAAAAATATCAACATCTTCTCTGTACACTTTTGGGGAGGGGGGGTCTGAAAAAGAGTACTCTTTGTAAACTTTGGGATCAGCAGTTTCAGTTAAATCTATCATATAGCAGATGAACACAGTGATATTAGAGATGTGAAATGAAGTTTATAGGAGTTACAGAAAGTGTGTAATAATTATTTAAACTAAATTAGCCAGGTGCATAATTTTGGACACCCTTGTTGTTTATTGATTTGAGTACCATCCATCCATCCATCCATCCATCCATCCGTTCTCTTCTGCTTTTCAGGGGCCAGGTCGCGGGGTCAGGAGCCTAAGCAGAGAAGCCCAGGCTTCCTTTAGCACTAATTATTGGAACACAAAATGTATTTTGTTAGCTCATTGACCCTGGATCTACATACACAGGTGAATCCTATTACGAGGGTTAAAACAACTCTCAGATGAGCTGAAGACAAAGATTGTTCAGCATCATGGTTTAGGGGAAGGATCCAAAAAGCTCTCTCAGAGATTTCAGCTTCAGTTTCCACTGTGAGGAACATAGTGAGGAAATGAAGACCACAGGCACAGTTCTAGTTCAGGCCTGAAGTGGCAGGACAAGAACAACCTCAGATAGGCAGAGGAGAAGGATGGTGAGAACAGTCATAGTCAACCCACAGAGCAGCTCCAAAGACCTACAACATCATGTTGCTGCAGATGGTGTCACTGTGCATCGTTCAGCTATTCAGAGCACTTTGCACAAGGAGAGGCTGTATGGGAGAGAAATGCAGAAGAAGCCTTTTCTGCACACACACCACAAACAGAGTCGCTAAAGCACATTTGGACAAACCAGCTTCATTTAGGAATAAGGTGCTGTGGACTGATGAAACTAAACTGAGTCATTTGGACATAACAAGGGGCGGTATGCATGGAGGAAAAGAACACAGCACTCCAAGACAAACACTTGGTACCCACAGTAACATTTGGTGGTGGTCCCATCATGCTGTGGGGCTGTGGGGCCAGTGCAGGTACTGGGAATCTTGTTAAAGTTGAGGGTCACATGGATTCCACCTACCCACTGCGCCACTGCCACAGAATTGTTGCCAACTTAGTGACTTTGTCACTTGGACTTTTCAGACCCCCCTAGTGACTTTTCTTTTGTCCAAAAAGTGACTATCATCAAATTTAGCGACGTTTTCTGGTGTCATCTGGGACTTTTGAAGAGTTTTAGAGATATACTGGTGTTGTGCCAAAAAAATGATTTCCGGTATTTGCAAAAAAAAAGTTATTGGTTGTATTTAAATTGCTTTAGTTTAAGTTTAGTCCTAAAATCTGTGAAACGTGTCAAACATGTCCCTCGTGAATGATATCACGTCATTCTGAGCGAGAAACAACACTCCTGTCACGGGTAGAAGCTGCAATCACTTTCTGGCAAAGTGCCTTTCATATATTCTTTATTAATGAGGGTAAAAATTATCACTATATTTACTATATATATTTACTGCGTCCGGTTTCCATTCTTTTTTTTTTTTTAAGCCTGTCATGTCTGGTAGATCTTGCAAGCAGAACTGTGATGTGAATGCGTTGTTGTGCCAAACATATTTGCTATTTCAAGATGAGCTCTATTGGTTCTCAATAGGCTCTTCTTGTTGTTGTTTTAACCCTTTATTTTATTTATCTGAGTTATTTTTCCACATACTATGTAACAGCCAGAGCTGACAGGCTGAAGAAGAGGAAAATAAAGAGAAGAAAAAGGGAGAGAGAAAGGGAGCAAAAAAAAAAAAAAAAGGGGAAAGAGCACAAGGCTATTAATCAGATACTTCATCACTTTAACATATAAAAAAATACTATCAATACTTGCAAAAATAAATTTGTGTGTGAAAAACAAAACTAACAAAGCATGTTACGCACACCAACAATTTTGTTGAGTTGTGATTGCGTGGGCGTTTGTGTCTGTGTCATGTTTGTGTCTGTGTCATGGAACGTACTTACCAATGAGGGCAAAACGCTGCAGCTCCACCCATCAGAAGCCAGAGGCAGGTACGGAAAGCCCCCGGAACCCCAGGCCACCAGCAGCCCACCAAGAGCCAGGAAGACCCCCGGCCACTCAGTCCAAAGACAACCGCACACCTACCCCAGCAGACGGGAGAGGGTGGTCTCAGACGGAGCCCCCCCAGTCGAGGAGCGAGGGCTCAGGGAACCCAAGGCGATGAGAAGCCAGCCCCCCCCCAGCGGCCAGCCCCCTGCACTGGCCGGCGGCAGGGCTCCCGGGCCCACGGCACCCAAGGACCGCCCGACCCTCCACAGAGCCCCCCCCCACGCCGAAGAAGCCAACGCAGCCCCGCACCGCACCCCCAAGGGGGGCAGGCCAGCACCCACGCCAGAACACCCAGCCCCACCCAGGAACCCCGAGGCACCCCCATCCCAGGGGGGTAGGGGGGAGGAGGCAACCAGCAAGGAGCGGCCAGGAGGCAAGGCACAAGGCCCCGACCCAGGTCCAGCCATACATACCAACACACCCAGACACCCGTGTACACATTTATACACAGATACTCATACATGCCCATACATACTTACCCACACACAGATATGCCATACATACACATTCACTCACCCACCCATACTCACGGAGACGGTGACAAATACACAAAGACACACATTCATCCATAGCTACCCACCCTCTGAAGGCGGGGCAAGTGGAAACCACCCCAGGGCCAACAGCGACCCCAGGACGCCACCAGCCCGGTCCCCAAGTAACCACCCGACCCCTACCCCGGGCGAGACGCAAGAAATCGGGGTGTAAGATGACCCATCCACCCCTCCTCCTCCCCAACTTGTAGGTCTATGTGTTAATGTTTGTGAGTGAGTGAGGTGTATAGGGTGCAGTTAAAATTGAGGGGACAGTTATGCCACAAGCGCCAACTGTTGGTCGTCAGCGCTTGCCCACACTGCCCCCCCAAAACCCTCCATGTCTAAAGTGCAAATAAAATTTGGAGACAGACAGTGACGAGGATCCGAGTGGGGCCACCTCAGCGGCCCATCTCATCAACCTCTGAGTAACATGCCTGCCCCAAAGGTCCTATGTGTATCAGGTTGTAAGTGTGTATGTGTTGTGAGTTATAATGACTAAAGTGCAATTAAAACGGAGAGGCAAGTGGTGGTGCAGCTCTCCACGTGGCCTCTCCATCCTACATCTGTGAGTGATGTGTATTCTGTGTGTGTGTGTGTGTGTGTTTGTGTATGGGGAGGGGGAGGGGGGGGGGGGCATATGACCAGGAAAAATCCTGGAAGAAGAGAGCCAGCTGTCCGCTGGCTCAATAGGCACCCCGACCTCCCACACCCCAGCACAGGGCAGGGGGAGGTGAGCCCGGGGCCGTGGTGACAGCATCCCGGAGCACTGCAGCACCCGAGGTTGGAGCCCTCGCCCCCACCGCAGAGGGCGGCCCGCTCCTCCTAGATGCCCATTCACTCAACAATAGACACAAACAGGCGACAGGACATACTGGCCTGGGCATGGAAATGCAGTGCCCAGTCCCCCCCAACCACCCCACCGCGGCCCCATCCCCCACCCCACCCCCCTGCAATGCAGGCACCCCAGGGCCCCAAAAGCGTAGACCGGACATCCCGACGTCAGGCCAACCCACCCCACCCGGCGGCGCGGCCGGGACAGCAGAGGCCCCCCCCGCGCCAGGGGGGGCCCACCGGGAGCCGGCGCGGCCCCAGTGCCGGGGCCCCAGACCCCCGCCCCCAAGCCATACAGGGAAGACCAGCCAACCGACCGAGGGCCGGCACCACCCCCCCAAGCACCCCGCCCACACCCCAGGACCGAGGGCAGCACCATCCAAGCCCCCACCACCATCAACCAGGACAGGCACACAGACATCACCAGAAGGTCGCCCCAGGACCCCAGCCTCAGGAGGCTACCAGCTACCCAGGCCCCCGGAGTCCCCCCCCACCCCCCCACAAAGCACATCAGGAGCAGAGCCCGCAGCCCACCACCCCCACTAAGTAATGGAGCTGAGCAGTGGGAACCAAAGAGAGTCAAATTCCTCCAATTTGTTTTTAGAAGAAGCAGACATTCTCTCTAAACTAACATGATCTACTAATAAATTTCTGTACTGAGTAATACATAGTTTATTTTTTGTCTTCCAGTTCATGAGGATCATCTTCTTAGCGATGCACAAGGCAGTAAGAACTATGTGTGATATATTTAACTCCGTAATTAATTCACTGACATCACCTAAGATGCATAGTCTGGGGGAAGTTGGGATATGACAGCTAAACCATGTGGATAGATCTTCACAAATCCTCTGCCAAAATCTCTGAACCGGTACACAAGACCACAGAGCGTGTAGATGATTATCCTCTGAATTGCTTGTACAGTGGGTGCATATGTTTGAGTGTGTAAGGCCCATTTGGAACATCCTTTGTCCAGTGTAGTATGTTCTATGGAGAATCTTATATTGTACAAGTTGTATTTGGGGTCTTTTAGTCATTTTGAAGATATTTAAACATATTTCTGTCCATAAATTTTGATCCAGGTTGACAGAAAGATCACGCTCCCATTTTGTAATTGGGAGGGAAACTGAATCATCAGTTTTTATTAATAATTTATATAATTTTGATAACAATTTTGGGGTACAGAGGTTAAGAAATTCTGTTACCCAAGTAGGCATTTCTAGATTCAATTGATTAAGGTTAAATCTTCCCTGTAGGACGGACTTAACTTGTTGATATTCCAGAAATCTACCGTTGCTAATTCTATATTTTGATATAAGTTCTTGGAACGTGATAAAATTTCCATCTTGGATAATATGTTCTAAGTTATTTATACCCTTATCACGCCATAACGGAAAATTCAGCATTTTCTTTTTCTGACAAATATCTGGATTGTTCCAAATGGGTGTTAGTTTACAGGGGATGAGTGAAGACTTAGTTATTTTTAAAAATTCCCACCAGGCTGTCAGAGACGTATTTATACTAAGGACTTTATAGCAGTTATGATGTTTAATACTGGAACTAATGAAAGGTAAATCTGAGATTTTTATTTTTCCACAAAACGCCTGTTCTAGATCCAGCCATGGGTTGTCTAATGAACTGGATTTGATCCACTTTGAAATATACTGCAATCTACTGCTTAAGAAATAGTAATAAAAGTTTGGTAATTCTAGACCTCCACTGTGTTTTGGCTTTTGTAAAGTTTTTAAGCTTATTCTTGATGGTTTGTTTTTCCATAAAAATTTTGAGATGTTTGAATCTAGTGACTTGAACCAAGGAATAGAAGGTTTATTAGGGATCAGTGAAAATAGATAATTAATTTTTGGTAAAACCATCATTTTAATGGCAGCAACTCTCCCCATGAGTGATATAGGTAAACTGTTCCAACGTGTGAGATCATCCTCTATTGTTTTTAATAAGGGGATATGATTTAATCGTACCAAGTCTGAGAGCCTGGCGGAAAAATTTATGCCTAAATATCTAATATTTCCTGACTTTAGTGGGGTCCTAGAGGTTCTCTGGAAATTACAATTCAGAGGCAAAACTGTTGATTTACTCCAATTGATAGAGTAATCAGATATAGATGAGAACTTATCTATCAGTGTGATAGTCTTCAAAAGAGAGCCTTGTGAATTCCCAAGGAAAAGTAATACATCATCAGCATAAAGGCTAAGTTTATGGTCCATATTTTCAGTTTGAATCCCTTTAATATTTGCATTTTGACGGATTGCTGCTGCTAGCGGCTCAATGAAAATTACAAAAAGAGAGGGAGAGAGTGGGCAGCCCTGCCTAGTGCCCCTCTGCAGACTGAAACTTTGTGAGATGAGATCATTTGTCCTAACACGCGCATTCGGAGAGCTGTGTAGTGTTCTGATCCAGTTTATAAAGGATGAACCGAATCCAAATTTTTGCAGAACTGCTAGTAAGAATTTCCAATTTACCCGATCAAATGCCTTCTCTGCATCTAAAGACATGATTGTCGTCTCTAATTTGTTAATAGAACAATAGTCTATTATATTTATCAGTCGACGTGTATTATTGGCTGAGTGCCGACCCTTGATAAAGCCTGTTTGATCTGGATGTACAATAAATGGAGTAATACTTTCTAATCTTTTGGCAAGGGCTTTGCAAATTATTTTAAGATCTACATTAATGAGAGAGATTGGCCTGTAGCTGGATGGGAGTGTGGGGTCTTTGCCTGGTTTAAGAAGCAGGCTAATGTTAGCAGAGTTTAAGGTTGGAGATAAGATGTGGTCATTCTGAATCTGAGTTACCATTCTGAAAAAAATGGGAGCTAGCTCAGACCAAAATTCTTTATAAAACTCGGCTGGAAAACCATCTGGGCCTGGGGCTTTATTATTTGGGAGATGCTGTAGGGCTTCACTAAGTTCAGACAATGAAAGAGGTAAATCCAGAGCTGCAGCCTGGCTGTCATTTAGTTTTGGTAGATTTATATTATTAAGAAATTCTTCAATTTCAGTATCAGATGGGTTAATCTGTGGTGAATATAAGGCTTCATAGAAGTCTCTGAAAGAGTTATTTATTTGTTGTGGGTCATGAGTAATAATACCAGTCGAGTCTTTAATAGAAAAAATAGCTGTTTTTTCTTTATTCAGTTTTAATTGCTTGGCCAGGAATTTTCCAGATTTATTTCCATGCTCAAAGTTTTCCAAACGCAGCCTCTGCAACATAAATTGTGTCCTTTTATCAATTATTTCATTTAGCTCCAGTTTCAGTTTCCTCAGGCTGATAATTGTAGGTTCTTGTGGTGACGCGGCATAGGCAGTTTCTAAAGATTTAATTTTTTGTTCTAATTCTAACACAAGTGCTTTTTCTTTATTTTTCCTATGCGAGCAGTAAGATATTATTTTGCCCCGCATTACTGCCTTTCCTGCTTCCCAAAGAACACATGGTGATATTCCTGGAATATCATTATATTCTAAGTATGCTGACCATTCCTTTTTGAAATAATTAATAAAATCTTCTTCTTTAAGTAATGATGTATTAAATCTCCAGTTCCTGATTGGTGGTGTGACTCTTTTCTGTGTCAGAGACATAGACACCGGTGCATGATCGCTAATAGTGATAGGGTGAATCTGAGTGTCTGTGATATCCATCATTATGGAGCTGCTAACTAAAAAGTAATCTAAGCGGGAATGAGATTTGTGTACTGGTGAGAAATAACTATAATCTCTCAAAGTAGGGTGATGTGAACGCCAAGCATCGCAAAGACCAAAATCCTTCATGTACTGTTTAAGAATGTCTGCAGACTGCCAGTTCCTCTGACTCACTGCTGTACTGAGCCTGTCAATATCTGCATTAAGTACCAGGTTGAAGTCTCCTCCTATTACAAGTGGGGTGTCAGAGTGATCTGAGAGTGAAGTGAACAAAGCATGAAAGAAGGAGGGGTCATCAACATTTGGTCCATATATACTAGCAATACATAAATCTGTATTCTGTATAGATAAATTAAGTATTATAAATCTACCTTCAGGGTCTATTGTACTGTTGCTAATGTTAAAGTTTATCTTCTTGTTAATCAATATAGCTACACCTCTTTGTTTGGAGTTATAGCAGGCTGAGTACGTGTGAGGGAACTGTGGAGAGGAGAGAGTGAGCACAGATGTTTTGGACACATGTGTCTCCTGTAGAAAAACAACATCTGCTTTTAAGTCTTTTAACCGATTAAAAATTTTTAGTCTCTTTTCCCTCGAACCAGCCCCGTGCACATTCCATGAGACAAATCTGAGTGTGCTCATATTTAAACTAACTGATGGACTGTTGTGTGCTGACTAAGGATGTGTGTGTGTGTGTACATATGTTCTGTATGTTGGCGTGTGCCCTTTATATTGATGTGTGCGTGTGTATGTGCGCTGTATGTTGGTGTGTGTGCATCTGCGCTGTATGTTAGTGTAGTAAACTGTAGCATTGTAAGTGACGTAAACATATTGCTGAGTGCAGAAAGAAAAAAGACGTGTAAAAAGTGACCTAAGTGACATAAGAATGAAATTAGATGAGGGGAAAACAAAACAGAACAAACAACCAAACAAACGATCACGGTACTATGCTGACTCGTCGGCGTTAATGGTACTACTTAGACAGATTTAGACTATTTAATGGTACTGTTTAGATAGTTGAAAAAAAAACTCAGAAAAGAACGTTAATATGGACACAGATCACCTGATCGATCAGCAAAGCCATGGCGTGGTGTTTTTGTCTCGGTAAAGCTGTCCGTTTACATACAGTTTGTCCACGGCGATGACAGCCCGGGAGCCTCCCTGCATGAACTTCTTCCGGATGGGGAATAGAGCCTTGCGTCGCTCCAGGATCTCCTTTGGAAACTGGTCGTTGACGCTGAAGTCCGTCCCTCTCAGCTCCCGGCCGCGGCTCTTCACCAGCTCTTTTTCTTTGAAGTGTTCGAATTTGGCCACGATCGGTCTGGGTCTGCGTGCTCCGGGTCGCTTCCCTCCCAGGCGGTGGACTCTATGGAAGGCGATGGTCTTCACGGCGTCCTCCGGGAGCTTCAGGTGAGTTTGGATAAACTCCTTCACTGTAGCCTCCGGGTCCTCCTCTGCCTTCTCCGGGATACCTGAAAACACAAGATTTTCTCTCATGCTGCGGGCCTGAAGCTCGATAATCGATTCTTTAATTTTCTTATTTTCTTCTGAGAGCCGGGTCGTTTCCTCGGTGAGGGAATTCACCGACTCTCTGAGGACAGCGTTTTCAGCAGCCAGTGTTTCCACCTGATGCTGGCTGAACTCGACTGACTCCCGCAGGGCCTGAAACTCCTTGTGAAGGATTTCAACCAGGGCCAAGCGGGCGTCAAAGCTGGACAATTTGTTATTAATGGACTCCAGAATGTCCACAATATTGGTGGTGGGTGGTGAAGTTGCCTCTGGGGAATCTTCTGGGCGGCTTCTTTTTGTGGACGGCGTTGCTTTGCTGGTGGAGGGAGTCGGCGTCTTGTCTGTTTTCCCCATGACGACTCGCTCAAAACACCCGTCGATGTACCGCAGCAAACTATCCAGGTCCTCTTCACCGTCCTCCAGATTGTTGAAAATAATTTAAGTTAGGCTAAGAAACTACCTATATTTTTTGGTTTTAAGCCTGTCTAGTTATAAATTGGCGAAAAAAAGAAAAAAAAAAAGGCTAATCACGCAAATGTTTGCTGATAGAGTCACGCCGCCATTAACGATACTGCCGAGATTCACAAAGTCTCGCGTGACTACAGCATAGTCTCCGTGACTCACCTGAGCGTCCGGTTTCCATTCTTGATTCAGCTTTTTGGAACAATACTTCTGCTTCCTTGTTGAATGTGTTTTCCACACCTGCTGCCCCGCACTCACAGCTTATTCCTGTCTAATATCATCAGTAGAGTCTTTCTGTGAATCGATGATGGCCTATTTTAGACAATTCAATGAGGCCTTGAATTGATCCGCCAGATCGGAGGCCATATCGCTGCAGACCACGCAACGGCGCAGTGGTGTTCAAGTGAACGAAAGTGCCTCCGTGGATGCGCGCAGCTGACTTCTACGCTGCTGAATTTACTCGCGAGGTATGAATACCTGCGCTCGCGGAATAACATTATTTGTGGGGATTTTCATTTTAGACTTTACGACTCATTTTATTTCTCAGTTTCATAAGCGAACTGTTCAACCAGAGAGTTATATTTTTATTTACAAAAAATGCGGTTACAATTTCAAGTATTTTCAAGCACTATATCCAAAATTTAAGCACTTTTCAAACCTTGAAAGGACAATATTAAAATTCAAGCATTTCCAAGGATTTCCAGCACCCGTACGGAGCCTGCTGTTAGCAGGGTGAAGGCGCCCTCTGCTGGTGGCATCAGTGTTCACATGAAGACTTTGAGCAGCTGCAGCAAACACACATTTAAATATGTACAAGATCACACTGACAGTTTGTTCACCGCACTCACAACCGGTAACACTGATGCTGCATTCAGGGACCACGGCAAACATGGGAGAGTCTACAAAGATCCTGAAACACTTCAGAGCTGGAAAATGTGGAGAAAGTTTCCCTGTGATGGTTTCAGACATCACAGATATTTATTTCATGACTCAATGAAAACATGTCCAACTAAAAGAAACTGGACTCATGTCTCTGTGATGGTTTAGAGAAGAAAGGTCAAAGGTCACGGACTGATAAATGTGAGTTTGCTGCAGCTGCAGGAACCCTGGTTTGATCCTCAAACACATCAGGAGCAGCTGCTCCATCAGAAACACCACAGAAGAAGAACAACACTGGATCAGGTCAAAGGTCAGCAGCTGTTTTTATCTGCATTGATCTCACAGGGACAGTGCATGTTCATGGACATCAATATAAACATAGAAGATGGAAAGCTGCCAGATTGGAGCTAAACTGCTCATTTCCATCTGTAGTCCCTGGGCAGGTCACATGACTCTATCCAACATCCCAAAGACACACAGACACACAAGAAAAGCCAGAGACACAAAGACAAATGTCAACAATCATCATAGTGAGTTAAAGTGATCACAGGTCTGCTTTGTTGGAGATGAGCCTTCAAAGTGGAACATGTGGAGGGTTCCTTTATTACTACGACGGCGTGTTAGGACCACTGAAGGCCACGCCCCTCTGCTCATGTGATCAAGGTGTTGTTGTAGGAAGACCAATGTGAGAACGCTCCTCTTCCTCAGAGCATCCACCTGTGCTTCCTCTCCTCTCTCCTCCACCTGTTCCAGTGAGGGAACGTCCTCCATGATGGAGGAGCTGCTGGAAAGTGCTGAGAGTTTCCTCCAGAGTGAGACCTCTGTCACAGTTCAGAGGATCTACGGCAGCAGAGACCTTCATGGACACTAAAAGGCTCAAACACACAACAACAACATCACACTGACTCCACTCTGACATCACTGATCAATAATCAAAGAACAAACAGATCAAACTGATTGATCAGCCATCAGAGGAGTCGGATCAATGGAGCTGCTTCTGTTCCTGATGATCCCTGTTTGATCCTGGACCTGAGCTCTGCCTGCAGAGGAGACACAAGACAGTCAGAGACACACACACACACACACACACACAGACACACACACACACACACACACACACAGACGCACACCCAGTCAGAGACACACACACACACACACACACACACACACACACACACACAGACACACACACACACACACACAGTCAGACACACACACACACACACACACACAGACACACACAGAGACACACAGAGACACACACACACACACACACACACACACACACCCAGTCAGAGACACACACACACACACACACACACACACACACAGACACACACACACACACACACACACAGTCAGAGACACGCATACACACACACACACACACACACACACACACACAGACACACACACACACACAGTCAGACACACACACACACACACACACACACACAGACACACACACACACACACACACACACACACACACACACACACACAGACAGACACACACACACAGAGACACACAAACACACACACAGTCAGAGACACACACACACACACAGTCAGAGACACACACACACACACACACAGAGACACAGACACACACACACACACACACAGACAGACACACAAACACACACACAGTCAGAGACACACACACACACACACACAGAGACACAGACACACACACACACACACACACACACACACACACACACACACACACAGACACACAAACACACACACAGTCAGAGACACACACACACACACACACAGAGACACACACACACACACACACACACACACACACACACACACACACACACACACAGTCAGAGACACACATACACACACACAAACACACACACAGTCAGACACACACATACACACACACACACACACACACACACAAACCTCTGACTTTGAGCATCACTGTTTTCCCGCTGATCCAGATGTTCCTGCTGACGACTCCACAGCTGTATGTCCCACTGTCTCTCTCTGTGGGGAGTCTCAGGGTCAGACTGACGTCTCCAGTTTTCAGCAGGTCTTCATTCATCTTCGTTCGGTCTCTGTAATCCTGCTGCTGTTTGAGAGGCTGGTCAGAGCCGCTCTGATACAGGTGGACCTTCAGCAAAGGTTCAGGTTCAATGCGTCCCCACGCCACTCTAACATTTCCAGGCAGGTTTCCTGTGGTTCTGAAGGGCAGCTGGACAGACTCCGCCCCCTCCTCCACCTCCACCTGACAGACTGAGAGGACAACAAACACAACATGAGCTGTACAAAGTGTGATTGGTGCTCCCAGAGCAGCATCATGTGACTCTTGTTGTGCACAGAATGAAGCGATGGAGTGGCGCCTCCTTCAGGCAGGAACAGCTCATGGAGATCAATAATGATTCCAGCAAAAACAAGAGTGGAGCTGCAAATAAGGGCGAGAGGAACGCTGCAGAAAAGTGTTGATGTGTGAATTGAGAACTTGATGATTTCTTGGAGCACTAAAATCAGAGCTGCTTCTATTTCTAATATGACAGCTGGACATTAGAGCTGCAACACTTTGAATGGAGCCAGAAAAACAGGAAAGTCTCCAAGTGCATTGAGCTCTGACAATGTCACACCATGAAGGAGACGTGGAAATCACTGTTTCCACTGATCACAGTCACATCAATTCTATTGATGGAAGATTGTGGGATCAATAGACTGATGGCTTTCTCCTCTGGGATCTATCAGCTGCAGATCCAGCAGTGTCAAACAGACTTGGCAGCAGATCAGGACCAAACACAAACACACTGACACTTTGTGTTGATCAGCAGCTGCAGGTAAACTGCAGCAACACTGCCACTCAGACAGTTTCTCTCTACCTGCAGGGCTTCCTTCCTGCTGTCAGTCACAGACGGATCAACAGGTTGTGGATAGAAAGCAGATTCCTTCAGCAGCAGATCCATATCACACTGGAAGCATGTGGTGGGGAAAAGAATGGCTGAAAATGGGACACTTTGAGCCCATTGGAAGCTGAAACTCTGAACAGAAGCTGCTGCAGACCAGCTCATGTGTTCAGCATCAGTTACCATGGTGAGGACTTTCACAATAAAGGAGGCCCACACTCTGTCTTTTCCCGGCCCCGGTTTCCCCGATAATCCCGTCCCATCCAGAGACGGCGTCGTTATTGGGCCATATAATAAAGGCCCAAATGAGCCCAGAGCACTTCCTGTGTGTGACTGAGCCTCACTCTCTGCCCACTTTCCTGTCTCCTCTCTGCAGCCATATAATAAAGGCAACAATGTGTCCAATAGAAATGGTTGCAGACACAAAGTCACACAGCAGCTAACATTAGAGTGTGTGTCAGTGCAGTCCGCTGGCTTTAAGAAGAAGAAGAAGAAGAAACAGCCTTTATTGTCCCACAGAGGGGAAATTTGGGTGTAACAGCAGCCGCAGTTATTATAAATATAAGTAAAAATATAATAATTCACACTATTAAGAAAAGAATATAAATATATATAAAATCAACAAACAAGATTAACCTTAATACTACTAATAATAACACTATATACAATGTACATGATGTGCCTGTGTGTTGAACCTTAACAGGCCGGACTATTTACAGTATATTATATATTATCCTACATTGTGTAGGCTATTGTGGTTTTTGTTGGGAGCAGTGATGGTTATAAAGTCTTACAGCTGCTGGGAGGAAGGATCTGCGGTAACGCTCCTTTGTGCATTTAGGATGCAGCAGTCTGTCACTGAAGGAGCTCTCCAGCTCAGCAACAGTTTCATGCATGGGATGGGAGACCTTGTCCATCAGTGATGTTATTTTGTTCAGAGTCCTTCTGTCTCCCACCACCTGCACTGAGTCGAGAGGACATCCTAGGACAGAGCTGGCTTTCCTGATGAGCTTGTCTATCTTCTTCCTCTCAGCTGTAGATAAGCTGCTGCTCCAACATACTGCTGCATAGAAGATGGCTGATGCCACCACAGAGTCATAGAAGGTCTTCAGGAGTGTCCCCTGCACTCCAAAAGACCTCAGCCTTCTCAGCAGGTAGAGTCTGCTCTGACCCTTCCTGTAGAGCGCATCAGTGTTATGAGTCCAGTCCAGTTTATTGTTTAGGTGAACACCCAGGTACTTATAAGAGTCCACTATCTCAATGTCCACTCCCTGGATGTTCCCCGGTGTCCGTGTGGTGGGTCTGCGCCTGCGGAAATCCACCACCAGCTCCTTGGTTTTAGCGGCGTTGATCAGGAGGTGGTTCCGCTGGCACCAGTCCACAAAGTCCTGAGTCCACTGTCTGTACTCTGAGTCATCCTCACCTGTGATGAGGCCAACTATGGCAGAGTCGTCAGAGAACTTCTGCAGATGGCAGCGTGGGGAGTTGATGGAGAAGTCTGCAGTGTAGAGGGTGAAGAGGAACGGTGCCAGCACAGTTCCCTGTGGGGCCCCCGTACTGCAGACCAGCCTGTCAGAGACACAGCCCTGTGTCCTCACGTACTGTGGGCGGTCAGTGAGGTAGTCCAGTATCCACTCGGAGATGTGGTGGTCCACTCCTGACAGTTCCAGCTTGTCTCTCAGAAGTCCTGGCTGGATGGTGTTAAAAGCACTGGAGAAATCAAAGAACATGATCCTCACAGTGCTTCCAGGCTTCTCCAGGTGGGTCAGAGCTCGGTGCAGGAGGTAGATGATGGCGTCATCCACCCCGATGCCAGGCCGGTAGGCGAACTGCAGCGGGTCCAACGAAGACGACACCATGAGGCGTAGATGGTTGAGGACCAGCCTCTCGAGGGTCTTCATTAGATGCGATGTCAGGGCTACCGGCCTGTAGCTGCTAAGATCCTTTGGATGTTTGGTCTTTGGTACCGGTACCACACAGGAGGTCTTCCACAGTTGTGGTACTTTCCCCAGCTTCAAGCTCAGGTTGAACATGTATTCCATAATGCCACACAGCTGATCTGCGCAGCACCTCAGGAGCCTGGAGCTGATGCCGTCTGGACCAGCAGCCTTTCGCACCTTGATTTTACGTAGCTCCTTCCTCACATGATGAGTTGAGAGGGACAAGATGGAGGTGGGGGATGGGGGTTGTGAGATGGAGTCCTCAGAAGTGAAGGGGGTGGGTGATGGCTGAGAGCTGAGAGGTGTGAGGTCCCAAGAAGAAGAAAGGTTGGCAGTCATTAAAGATGGTGGGGCTGACAGCAGGGGGGACTGGGCTGGGGGAGGGGTGGGTGGCTGGTCAAACCTGTTAAAGAACTGGTTCAGGTTGTTCACCCACTCTAAGTCTCCCACAACCCTAGGGCTTGGTTTGTGGCCTGAAATTGAGTTCAAACTCCTCCAAACCCCACTGATGTTGCTCTGCTGTAGCTGGTCCTCCATCTTCTTCCTGTAGATGTTTTTTCCATCCCTGATTTTCCTTCTCAGATCCTTCTGCACGGCTCTCAGCTCCTCCTTATTTCCTGATCTAAAGGCTCTCTTCTTCTCCTTCAGGAGAGCCTTTATTTCAGAGTTGATCCAGGGTTTGTTGTTTGAAAAACACCGTACCCTCCTGGTGGGCACAGTGTTTTCCACGCAGAAATTGATATAATCAGTGATGCAGTCCGTGATGCTGTCGATGTCCTCCCCATGAGGGGCACAAAGCTCTTCCCACACAGTGGAGCTAAAGCAGTCTCTCAGAGCTTCTTCAGTCTCCTCAGACCATTTCTTCACTGTGTGTGTCACAACTGGTTCTCTGTGTACCAAGGGTTTGTACACAGGCTGGAGATGAACCAGGTTGTGATCTGAGCCCCCCAGGGGAGGCAGAGGTGATGAGCTGTATGCCTCCTTGATGTTGGCATACAGTAGATCCAGTGTGTTGGTATTCCTGGTGCGGCAGGTGACATACTGGGTGAAGGTGGGGAGAGTGGAGGACAGGGAGACGTGGTTAAAGTCCCCTGAGATCAGAAAGAGGGCCTGTGGGTGCTGTGTTTGGAGTCTGCTGGTAGTAGCATGGAGGACATCGCAGGCTGCAGCAGCGTTAGCAGAGGGCGGCACATACACAGTTATCACAATAACATGTGAAAACTCCCGAGGAAGATAGTGCGGTCTCATACCAACAGCGAGCAGTTCAATGTCCTTACTGCAGAGCGTCTCTTTGATGGTTAGATGTCTGGAGTTGCACCATCTATCGTTCACAAACACAGCCAGACCCCCGCCCCTCTTCTTACCACTCTCCTTGGTTCTGTCGGCACGGATCAAACGAAAGCCGTCCATGTTTATGTGTGAGTCCGGGGTTAGCTCGGTTAGCCACGTCTCCGTCAGGCACATGAGGCTGCTCTCCCGGTAGCTCCTTTGATGTCGCGTTAGCGCCGCCAGCTCGTCCACTTTGTTGGGAAGAGATCTCACGTTTCCCATGATCAGAATCAGAATCAGAATCAGAATCAGAAGGTTTTTATTGCCATATGGGTGAACAGGTTCACAGCATTAGGAAATTGCTGCGGTACTTCGTGCTTACAGAAAAAAACAAAAAACAAAAAACAAATAAGTATAAAAACTATAAGACAATATACAAGTATACAAATTGCAAATATACAGAGATATTACAGCTTACAAAATATACAGTGCAGAGACTAATTAAAAGATAAAAGAATGTAAACTATATTCCACTAATATGTACATCAGTGCAATCAGACAGGTGCATAGACATAGGGTCATCAGCGTTTGTGGAGGGTGGTGGTAACAGTCTTAGGGTAATTGTTCATGAGTCCAACAGCAGAGGGGAAGAAACTGTTCTTATGGCGGGAGGTTCTGGTCCGTATGGACCGTAGCCTCCTGCCTGAGGGGAGAGGGTCAAAAAGTCTGTGCCCAGGGTGAGAGTGGTCGGCTGTGATCCGACCTGCACGCCCCAGTGTCCTGGAGGTGTACAGGTCCTGGAGAGATGGGAGGTTACAGCCAATCACCTTCTCAGCAGAGTGCACAACGCGCTGTAGTCTCTGTTTGTCCCTAGTGGTGGCTCTAGCGTACCACACAGTGATGGAGGAGGTGAGGATGGACTCAATGATGGCAGTATAGAACTGCACCATGGTCCTTGCTGGCAAGTTGAATTTCTTCAACTGCCGCAGGAAGTACATCCTCTGCTGGGCCTTTTTGATGACAGAGGTGATGGTGGGCTCCCACTTGAGGTCCTGGGTGATGGTAGTTCCCAGGAAGCGAAAAGAGTCCACTGTGGGGATGGGGGTGTCAGTCAGGATGATGGAGGGTAGAGGGGCTGTGTGCTTCCTAAAGTCCACTATAATCTCCACTGTCTTCTGGGCGTTCAGTACCAGGTTATTGTGGCTGCACCAGGACACCAGACGTTTGACCTCCATCCTGTAGGCCGACTCGTCCCCGTCTGAGATGAGTCCGATGAGAGTCATGTCGTCTGCAAACTTAATAAGCTTGACAGACTGGTGGTCAGAGGTGCAGCAGTTGGTATACAGGGAGAAGAGCAGAGGAGAGAGGACACAGCCCTGAGGAGTGCCAGTGCTGATGGTCCGGGAGTCCGAGACATTCTTCCCCAGCCTCACGTGCTGCTTCCTGTTCATCAGGAAGTCAATGATCCACCTGCAGATGGGATCTGGCACGTTCATCTGGGACAGCTTGTCTTGGAGGAGATCAGGGAGGATGGTGTTGAAGGCAGAGCTGAAATCCACAAACAGGATCCTGGCGTAGGTTCCCTGGGAGTCCAGATGCTGTAGGATGAAGTGCAGAGTCAGGTTGATGGCGTCGTCCACAGACCTGTTGGCTCTGTAGGCAAACTGCAGGGGGTCCAGAAGGGGGGCTGTGAGGGACTTGAGGTGGGACAGCACCAGACGCTCAAATGACTTCATGACCACAGAAGTCAGTGCCACAGGTCTGTAGTCATTTAGTCCAGTGATCCTTGGCTTCTTGGGGACAGGAACAATGGTAGCGGTTTTAAAGCAGACAGGCACGTGGCAAGCCTCCAGTGAGGAGTTGAAGATGTTCGTGAACAATGGGGCAAGCTCGTTAGCACAGTGTCTCAGTGTGGCAGGTGAGACACCATCTGGACCTGGAGCTTTGCGAGCTTTGACACTCCTGAACTGCTTTAGCACCTGGTCCTCCTGAATACAAAAGACTGTGGGGGTGGGGGAGGAGGGGGACTCTGGGGTGGGAGTCCTTGATGATGTGGGCTTCTCTGAGGTGTGGGGAGTGGGGGAGGTTGGGGGGTGAATATTTGTGTTGGCTGTATTGTAGTTGGGACTGGTGGAGGTGTGAAGGCTGCTGAACTGACCATCAAAACGACAATAGAACTCGTTCAGTCTATTTGCAGTTTGTAGGTCGTCTGTGGAGTGGGGGGGTTTTAGGCTTGTAGTTGGTAATCTGCCTAAAACCTTTCCATACAGAGGCCGCGTCGTTCTCTGAGATCTGCTGCTGTATATTCTCAGAGTGATGTGATCTAGCAGTGGCCACTTCCTTGCTAAACCTGTACTTGGCCTCTTTGTAGCAGTCTTTGTCCCCACTTTTAAAAGCCTCCCTCTTCTCTATCCACAGCTGCTTCAGTTTGGGAGTAAACCAGGGTTTGTCACTGTTATAACTCACCCTGGTGCGTGATGGCACAATGCTGTCCTCGCAGAAGTGGATATACGAGGTTACAGTGTCCGTGTAGTCATCCAGACTGTCACAGGCAGCCCTCATTGAGTCCCAGTCTGTAGTTTCGAAGCATGTGCGGAGCTCCTCCACAGCCTCACGGGTCCACTGCTTTGTTGTCCTCACCACAGGTTTTGAGAGCTTCAGCCTCTGTCTGTACGCGGGGATCAGGTGGATCATGTCATGGTCAGAGAGGCCGAGTGCAGCGCGGGGCACTGCGTGATAAGCCCCGCTTATCGTGCTGTAGCAGTGGTCTAGTGTCTTCTCCTCTCTGGTCGGACATGTGATATATTGTTTATATTTGGGAAGTTCCTGTCTCAGGCTGGCTTTATTAAAGTCCCCAAGTACGATGATAAGAGAGTCCGGGTATGTCCGCTCCATGCACAGAATCTGCTCTGTGAGCGCGCACTGGGCCTCGTGCACGTCCGCGTCCGGCGGGATGTAAACAGCAGCCAGTATGAATGAAGCGAACTCCCGCGGAGAGTAGAACGGTTTACAGTGAATGAAAAGATATTCCAGTGAGGGAGAGCAGTGCTTAGCAATCTCTGTCACATCCGTACACCAGCCACTGTTTATGTAGAAGCAGACTCCTCCACCTGTAGCCTTGCCGGAAAGCGCAGCTTGCCGGTCTGCGCGGAGGAGATGAAATCCCTCCAACTGGAGCGCGCAGTCCGGTATCTCCTCACACAGCCATGACTCCGTGAAGCATAACACACAGGATTTGGAAAAGTCTCTATTCATGCTCCTCATCAGTGTCAGTTCGTCCATTTTGTTCCTAAGTGAACGCACGTTGGAGAGGAAAATCCCAGGTAAGGCTGTGCGTAATCCACGTCTCCTTAGCCTCACAAGCACGCCAGCGGGCTTCCCTCTCTTTCGGCGTCTCACTTTCTGGGCCAGAGTGTGTAATATGATGATGGACGGGATGACGGGCCTGTACCTTCTCCGCTGGCAACGACGACCTATGCCCGCACGTCTCCCGCGTCTCTTCCTTCTCAGTTAGCGGGGAATATCAGGTCGTTCTTCAGGAGTAGGCACAGCGGAGCTCCCGATGGAGAACAGCTGGTCCCGAGAGTAAACAATAGGAGCATGGCCACTCTCGCAGTCTCCAAACATAAACACCATAAAAAGGGTAAAAAACAAAAACAAAGTTTTCCAGAAAAAAGTCTGCTCCATCATGGGGAAAAAGAGCAGAAGATACAGAAACTCAAAAACACATCTAATACTAAACAAAATGAGAAAAAACACGAAATGAGTGCGGAGCTGCTGAAACTGGCTGCCTGCTCGCGCGGCGCCGGAAGCCGCACACAAACATTACAGCTGCTACAATCTCACAAAGAGCTGTGACAGCAGAGAAAGAGAGAAAGAAAATCCTCCAAATATCAATCTACAAATAGAAATCCATCCATTCTGGGACATGTGAGGCTCACATTAATATGTCTTAAAGTGGGAGATGAAGAAATGATTCCAGGGCCCAAATCATGGAGACAAACATCAATCCACAGCTCAGTTTGTTTCCTGGCTCTAAAGTGGGAATATGTGAGTGTGAGGAGCAAATAAAGCTCATTTCCTTTTCCTGTCTTTCCTCCAGCAGCCTCAGCTTCTTCCTCTTTCCCCTGTCTTCTTCTGCAGACAGCTCCTCTGGAGCTTCAAGCTGCTTCTCTTTAGAAGGACACCTACAAACCTTTGCATCCAGCCACAAAGACCCCATGGGCTCCTCTGGATCAGCAAACAGCATTTTCACTCTCATTCCTGTTGGCCTTCACAATAAAAGCCTCAGATTGATGGCTGCTCCACCCTGACCTTTGACACCATCCAAATGAGTGGATCAAAGTGTTTGAATGATCTGAGCAGCTTTCAAACTCTTGGTGTTTCTACATTTAGATTGATTTGGACTCAACGAGCAAAACTATTGATTTGATCCAAACTAAAATCCTGCAGAGGATTTGATTTGGAATTGATGATCATTGAAACTCATTTTTAATCGTCTTCTTAGTTCATTTAAACGCACAGTTGCTCCGCCCACATTTTTGGCTTGGAGAGAAAAACATCAAAGAATTTAGATGATTTGAAGGAACTGAAAATAGATTCAAACTAAAAGCTTTGAGAGAACAAACATGACCTCTGACCTGCATCTACAGCACTCACCTCTGACTCTCAGCTGCACCTTTCTCTTCAGCAGGATGTTTCCCTCCCTGCTGTAGACGGTGCAGGTGTAGGTCCTGTTGTCCCAGTCTGTGGGGAGTCTCAGGGTCAGACTGAGGTCTCCAGTTTTCAGCAGGTCTTCATTCATCTTCGTTCGGTCTCTGTAACGTTGGTACTGTTCTTCAGGCTGGTCAGAGCCGCTCTGATACACGTGGACCTTCCTGTTGTAGATGTAATCATCCATCCACTCCACTTTAGCGTCTTGAGGCAGGTGAAGTGTGGTTGTGAAGGGCAGCTGGACAGACTCCACCCCGTCCTCCACCTCCACCTGGGGGACTGAGAGGACAACAAAGCACAACATGAGCTTGGATGGAGACATTTGTGTTGCCTCTAACAGGCTGAATGTTGCTGCTTCACTGGGAGCTCACTGTTAGATAGAAAGTGGTCAGTGTGAAGAGGAGACGCAGCAGAAAGATGAAGACTGACAGGAAGAAAGCAGTGAACAGACTGTTGGAGCTGCTGTTAGTGGGACAGGACTTTATTGAGTCTGTGAGGAGCAGATTGGACTTGATGAAGCAGAGAAACACAGTCTGAGTGTTTGTGTCACACTCACTTCATCACACAGCTCAATGTGAGAACATTTGGAACAATCTGATAGAAGCGTTCCTTTAGTCAAAGCAGCAAGTGGCGGTTTAACACCTCCTTGTTGTCAGATGAATCATTTGTAGGCTTTATCTCAACACAGATTGATTTTTTCTTGAAACTAACCAGCTGCCAGATACTAATATTCTAACATTATGGGAAACTCTTAAAGTTTATATTAGGGGTCAAATAATAGAGTATACTGCCCGTCTCAACACAAACAAATCCAAGCGATTTAACGAATTGATCAAATTAATTAACAATGTCGATCAGCGACTTTGCACTGCCCCTTCAGCTAACCTCCACAAGAATCGAATAGCATTACAAACTGAAATTGATCTGCTTTTGTCTAAAGAAGCAGGAGAAAGACTTTTGAAATCTAGATTAAATTACTATGAGCATGGAGATCGGGCAGGTAGGTTGCTGTCTTACCAGCTGTGTCAGCACTCTGCTTCTGATTTTATTACAGAAATACAAATGCAGGATGGTGAAGTGAAGTCTGACCCAAAGGATATTAATGACCAATTTAGATTATTTTACATGTCACTATATTCTTCAGATTATTCTGGTAGTCATGATTTGCTTGAAAAAGTAACATTCCCAACTATAACTGATGAGGATAAGGCCAGCCTTGAGCAGCCGATCTCAGAAGCCGAAATTGGACGTGCGATCAAGTTAATGAGAAACGGAAAAGCACCTGGCCCACACGGTTATCCAATTGAGTTTTATAAAGCCTTTGCCAATAAATTGATTCCACTGTTGAGCTTAGTATATACTGAATCACTTAAACAGGAAAAACTCCCCACATCTATGACACAGGCTACGATTTCAGTGCTCCCTAAAAAGGGGAAAGACCCCACTAAATGTGAGTCTTACCGTCCGATTAGCTTACTTGCATGTGCAGCAATATTACTGCTGCACATGTTTCTATGGTGTTGAATGTGCAGTAATGCATAAATAAATCCCAAAAAGCCACAAACATCAGACATGTTAACAGGATGACCTCTGACCTTTGACCTGTATCTACAGCACTGACCTCTGACTGTCAGCTGCACTTGTTTCTCCATCAGGATGTCTCCCCTCTTGTTGTAGGCGGTGCAGGTGTAGGTGTGTGTGTCTGTGGGGTGTTTCAGGGTCAGACTGAGGTCTCCAGGTTTCAGCAGGTTTCTCTCCATCTTTGTTCGTCCTCTGTAAAAGTCGTGCTGTTCTTCAGGCTGCTCAGAGCTGCTCTGATACACGTGGACCTTCCTGCTGTCTCCGTCCTTCCACTCTACCTTAGTGCCTTTGGGCAGGTGAACTATAGTTTTACAGGGCAGCTGGACAGACTCCACCCCTGACTCCACCTCCACCTTGTAACCTGAGAGGACACCAAAGAACATGAGCTGTAGTGAAGGTTACTACTGATCATCTTATGGAGACAGTCAAGGAGCCCCCAGAGGACACCTGCTAACCATCGGCATTATGGGTAATGTAGTAGGAGAGACTCACCTGACATGAAGTGCTGCCGGAAATGAAATAAAAGACCTCCAGAAACCACCAGAAGAACCAGGAGAACCAGGAGAGCTTTGGCCCAGGATGGAAACCGTTCTGTGGAGAAACACAAAGAACAACATGACCTTTGACCTCTGAGTGAATGAAATCAAATAATTTACTGAACATACTTCAAGCTAACATGTTGTGAGTCAACATTTTTATTCAGCAGTAAAAAAATAAAGTTTCATCTGAGTGATGTGAGATGGATCTACAGCAGGTGTTTGTTGCTGACCTTTGACCTGCAGCTGTACGTCACTCCGACTCAGTTCACGTCCATATTCTCTAACAGAGCAGGTGTAGGTGGCGCTGTCAGACAGTTGGAGGTCGGTCAGCTTCAGGCTGAGGTCTCCAGTCTCCAGAGCGTCAGTCTTCATGGATGTTCGGCCGCTGTAACGCTGGTTCTGCTCTTTCAGTTCGTCTCCTTGGAGCTGACGCTGGTGGACGGTTGGAGGACTGAGGTCAGAGCGGCTCCACAACACTGAGGGGTCTCTCAGTCTAAAGGTGTTAAACTTACAGGGCAGGATGAAGGAGTCCCCCTCATACAGCTCCACAGCTGAGGCATGCTGGGAAACTGAGGACACACACAGAGACTCCATGAGTGACTCTGAGGTAAAGTTCAGACACATTTACAGAAACCACAGGAGACACAACGACAGGTTAAACATTGTTACAACTATTGCTGCAGCTATTGATTATTTTAGTAATCGAGTATTCTATCGATTATTCCATCAATTACCCGAGTAACTGGATAAGAAATACTTTTCTCCTATTAAGAATAGAATAGAATAGAACTTTATTGTCATTATACATACAATGAAATGAATCATTATACAGCAAACTATACAACAACATTTCATCATAAAGAAATCATAGGGGAGATGGGCGTCTGCAGCCGCTGCCACACTGGCGCCACCGCTACAACAGTCCCCGGAAAAGGAAACACACACACATCATGGGGTAGTTAGTAGATATGGCACGATACCACTTTTTTATGTCCGATACTGATACCGATATTTTACATTTGGATATCTCCGATATCGATACAAATCCGATCTTTTTTGTATTATTAATTTTAAAAATGGTTTTTAAATGCCTGGATCAATTTTACGTAAGTCAACAGACTCTCACACAACAAAATTGAAATCTTTTAGTTGTCCCACATACAAGACTAAGGACCGGGGGGGCAGAGCTTTTCAGGCTGTGGCACCAAAGCTCTGGAACTGTTTACCACTCCAGCTCCATTTAGCTGACTCTGCTGAACACAGCTGAAAACTCTTCTGTTTAGCCAGGCTTTCTGTTGACTTTATTTTTATTCTTTTACTTTTAAAATGGTAATGTTATATTTTAACATGGTGTTTTCTGTTTTTTTATATTGTGTTTTAATTACTGTACAGCACTTTGTGACTTTTTGTCTGTGTAAAGCTCTGTATAAATAAACTTTACTTCCTTACAACAATCGCTCTGTCACCTGAATCCTGTTGCTCCTGTGTGAGAAGGTGATGCATTGGCTTATGGCATGTAGGGCTGCAACTAACGACCATTTTGATAGTCGATTACTCATCAACAGGGTTATTATAGTTAACGAAAACGAACGAAATAACGAAAACTGAAATTGAAAAAACATTGTTGTTAACTGAAATAAATAAAAACTAGGGGTGGGACTCGATTAAAAAAATTAATCGAATTAATTACAATCGAAATTAATCGCATTTTAATCGCATTTCAATATTTGACATGAGAAATATTAATTTAAGTTTGGTTGATGAATGAATCAATATACATAAGCTTAAACTTCAAAATCTTGTTTATTTTCCCACCAGTCTGCTACACAGACCAACGAAAGGTGGAAGTGCTCCTGTGATAAACTCCTGAAATTAAAGTTAAGCATCATAACTGGATAGTTTTATTCAACATTAATGTCTCACTTGTTATAGTTGGAAATTAATCATTCTCTCAGCTGTATTCCTTGATGTTGAAATGTGTCATGCTTGTTTTAACAACTTATTTTGAATAAAATAATTAAAATTAAACCACAAAAAGGAGAAAAAGTTCGTTCTCCGTTTAACAGCTGCTTTTACACAGCTGTGCTAAGCACTCACGGTTGCTAGGCGACATGAGCTACAGGTGAGGACAGGTGACGCTGATATGAAGGCTAGCCGCTCACGTCCTCCCTCTGCGGTCTTCGTGGGCTCTGAAGGACGTGGGCCAGGTCCTTCGCAGGATGCGGCCCCTGAATTTGGACATTGTGCGTCGATATAATCTGTATGCCGGGAACTCGTGCACTGAGAAACGTTCCACGGTGCAAAGTGCGTTAAAATGCGTTAAAATTTTTAACGCGTTAATTTCCCCGTAATTAATTAATCGAAAGTAACGCGTTAAAGTCCCAGCACTAATAAAAACTAAAATTAAAAGGAAAAAACGATAACTAACTAAAACTGAATTGTGAGTTTACAAAACTAACTAAAACTAACTGAAATTATAGATATTGTCATTTTTTTTAAAGTCTTGTGGATTGATATAAAATCATTTGTTCCGCTCTCCGAGTTTAAGCTCGGAGCGCCGTCGGGCAACGGCGTGAGCGCACACACCGCGCTGCTCCTCAAAGTAAGGACAGCGGTCTGCAGAGAAAGCAGCAGAGTCCCATGTGGAGTTTTTACTATGATAGCACAGATAGCAGCGAGTGTCTTGTTGTGGATGATGTTGTGGATGATGTACGGAACACTTCTTAGTCAGGAAAAAAAAACACCAACATCAAAGTAGACCTGAGAAGCGCACACAAGGCAGCTACGGAAACCGCTCTCATCCTACAAGGCAACCCGGCCTGCACCTCCAGAGAAACGTGACGACTCGTCGGGTCCACGCAGCCACAACGTTGTGTTTAGTCCTTGTGCGTTTCCGGCTACTTTATCAGTCAGAGAATAACAATCAGGACTAATAATCAAAGCATCAATATAAGGACTCACAAATGTCAGCAAATTCCTGGAGGGAGCTGCTGAAACTATGGGAATGGACGTGAAGGAATGAAGAAAGTGAAAAAACAGGGACAAATATGTTTGCACCCTAAAAACTGAGCACAAAGAGCGAGGACCAAAAAACCCCCAGCACACAACCACAAGGTAATTAACACACGCAATCCAGCTATACATGCATAAATGTGGACATGAGGTCGGACACTTCCGTAGGCTACAGAGGCTGCAAAGACCCTGCAAGTCTAATCAGCGAGCATCTAACCAAGCTAGCTCCAAAACAGAAGCAGCATCAGGTGGAGAGAACATCAGGATGCAGCTGGATGTGACCTTTGACTCCTTCAAAGAGTTTGTTTTTGTCAAACACCACATGTAGCTGTTGTTAATCTGCTGCACTGAGGCTGAACTTTATTGGGAGTTTATTGTAGAATTTATCGAGTTTGGAGTTCATATTGTTCTTTGTTTCTCCCTGTTGATGTTCATGTGTGTCCTTAATATTACACACATTTAGCATGTAGTGCTGCTGTCTGTGAACAGTTGGTTGCTGAATATATTTCTTTAAAGGGTATCTTTAAAGGGTACCTGATTAAGTATGAAAATACTAAAACTAATACTGAAACTAACTAAAACTAAGCATAAAACCAAAAATAAAAACTAATAAAAACGAGCAAAACCGCTCTGAAAACTAATTAAAACTAACTGAATTAGAGAGAAAAAAGTAAAAACTAACTAAAACTAAACTATAATGTAAAATCCAAAACTATTATAACCCTGGTCATTGACTATTGAAACGATTAGTCAACTAATCGTGGGCAGGTGCTCACCTTGCAACTGGAGGGTTGCTGGTTCGAGTCCCCGTCTGAGCGCATGCTGTCATTGTGTCCCTGGGCAAGACACTTAACCCACATTGCCTGAGTGTGAATGTGGTTGTGTGTTTGGTGGTGGTCGGAGGGGCCGTAGGTGCAAACTGGCAGCCACGCCTCCGTCAGACTGCCCCAGGCCAGCTGTGGCTACATTAGTAACTTACCACCACCAGGTATGACTGAGGTGAGAATGAATAGTGCGTGAAATTGTAAAGCATCTTTGAGTGTCTAGAAAAGCGCTATATAAGACTGAGGCATTGTTATTATTATTATTAACTAATCGGATTATGAATCACATAATTATGGAATGACACTTATTTAACTATCAGCTTTTACATTTAGTATAAGATTATTTAAAATGTGGTAGCAAACAGACGGAAGATGGATACTTCATTCAAAAATTATAATATATAAACATATAGTACTTTTTCGTCCCTGTAAAACAAAGTTAGCACAGTTTTACCAGTACCCCCCCATGACTAAACATGCCGCTGAATGCTATCCGGGCTTTAATTCTGACGTCATTTCCGGGTCCAAATGCTCCTAAATAAACAGCAATGGCATAAACAATGACTGTTCACTATTAAAGATGATGTCACATACCTTATCAACTGCAGCCATTTCCACTTCTCTTTCTCATCAGTAAAATCACAGCTGAGTGTTTTTTTTCGTGTCAGATCGGTTAAAACAAACAGGGACACAGAATGGCGGCATATTGTTCACGTGACAGTTTGGACCCGGAAATGGAAATCTACGTCATCACTTAACCGCCCATTTGTGAAGCTCACCAGAGATAGACGGACAGGAAGACGTCTCACTCCATTTAAAAAAAAAAACGGATCCAAGGTTTGAGACAATTTCACACTCACTCAGTGAGCACCCCCTGATCGTCTTAGCACGCCCTGTTCTTTAACCAATAGCCGCACAACATGCCCCTGAACGCTATTGCGCATGTGTGAAGCTCGCCAGAGATACACGGACAGGAAGACGTCTCACTCCGTAAAAAAAATCACGACTATTATCGACAATTAAATTTGTCATCAACTATTTTTATTGTCGATTATTGTCGACAATGTCGACTAATTGTTGCAGCCCTAATGGCATGTTGCAAATTTCATTAGGGCTGCAACTATTGATTATTTTAGCAATTGAGTATTCTATCGATTACTCCATCAATTACCCGAGTAACTGGATAAGAAATACTTTTTTCGTATTAACAGTTCATCTGCATATTTTAATTTCCATACAGTGTTGCCAAGTCCGCTTATTATAAGCGACTTTGGGCTTGTTTTTTTCTAAAGTTGCTTGTAAATCTCGTGAGTCGCGGGCTGCGGTTTTTTGGGCTTGTTTTTGAACATCAAGTTGCTTATTTGGGCTTGACTTTCTTTCCGAGTGAAACTCATTGATTATCTCTCGGCGCCCTATAATAAAGCAAAAGACGAGTGGTAGGTAGTTTGTCCCTTCCAAGCCCCCGTTTCTGTTTATCGCTCCTGCCCAAATTGACGGGGCGCACACCCAAACAACACTCATAACAGCCCAGAGTGAGGAGGCAGCACAAGAATGAGCTCCAGTAAGAGGGGAAAATATAGAAAAAAATAATAAAGAGTGTGAGAAAGAGAGCGCACTTACAGAATGGATCCGAGCTCAGATGGGAGACAGTGGTGCTAAAAGTGCGTATGCACTATATGCAATGCATAGGGGCGCCTCAGAAGAGGGGGGCGCCAAAACGATGCGACAAAATTATTTCTCTAGTCGTATTTCTGTATTTAACTGCTGTGCATATGATCAGTAACAGAGGAACGGAGCTGATTAGGCACCCCTGTGCTCCTTCACCTCCCCTCCTCCTGTCGTCGCGTACACCTCTGAAAGAAGCTGTGGTCCTAATGGGAGACGTACCAAAGGCATTCAGCAGATTTTGCAAGTGTGAAATATGTGCTCACCATGCTGATTTAGTTCAACATGCTGATACAGAGAAGCACACACACACAAAAAAAACTGTGCACCTTTCTCTTCTATGAGGCTAAGAACCATGGGTGTGACTGCTCCAACACACGAGACAAAACAAAGAAGTGAGCTATACTACTATAGAGCTGTGCTGTTTGAAAGCGTCCTCAGGTTTACACAATGTTGTGGGTTGCCAGTTGGGCTTCTTTTGGGCTTGTTTTCATAGAGCTGGTTGCTTGTTTCTGTTGCAAGATCTGGCAACACTGCTTCCGT
Organism: Archocentrus centrarchus; assembly: GCF_007364275.1. Taxonomy (NCBI): domain Eukaryota; kingdom Metazoa; phylum Chordata; class Actinopteri; order Cichliformes; family Cichlidae; genus Archocentrus; species Archocentrus centrarchus. The sequence goes on from NW_022060271.1 coordinate 218,168, forward strand.
ACTGCAGTTTTTCCCTGTGTGAAACAAACAGGGTGGATGGAGCAGCTACAAAGTTCTCTTTTCTTCACTTACTGATCAGCTGGTTGATGAAGGACCTCCAGCTGTTTCCCAGTAAAGGTTTAATGGAGGTTACAGAGGGGAAAGCTTCATCTGGACGCTAGAAAAACATTTCCTTCTGCTCCACCTGAGCTCACCGGCTCCGCCTCTTTGCGCCTGTGCAGACAGACTGCAGGTAAATCAGCTGATTGCTGCTGTTGCGTCATCAGTGTTTATGTTGAAAAACATGAGCGTAATCTTGTAATGCTTTATATTCACAAGCATTCTCCTAAATACGTTTCTACTGCAGGTCTATATTTAGTCACAAATCAGGGATTAAAGTATCAAAAAGATTTTGACGGGGAAGGGGTCCTTCCGGTACCGGACGGTCACCAGTGCTAATAGCTGCGCTCGCTAGCAGTATGTCCGGGAGCTGAAGTAGAGAAAAAAATAACAGCTGATTCTCAGCACAGCGAGCACAACACACAAACACACAGAGAGCGGTGGAGGCGGAAAAACGTGTCAGCGATGATCGCTCAGTGTCAAAGGGAATCTGTCACAGTGATGGAGAACTTTATAGAATCAGAGGGTTTTTTCTAACTCCTGATCTACTCCAGTCCAGTAGGTGGCGGTAATGCAGCTCTAAGCTGGTTTGGTCAACCGCAGACCCACAAGAAGAAGACGATGACCGAAAACTGTAATACAGCAAATGTTGGTCGGATCGGATTGCATTTTTATTTCTTTACGATATCTGATCCAGTAATTTAGGCCAGGATTGGACCGATACTGAATATTGGATCGGCGCATCCCTAGTAGTTAGGTTAAAAAAAAGTCATCTGGAACGGTGCTTAGCTAAACATATTTGCACATTTAAAGCCAGGATAGCAATATGGTGGGGGGGGCGGGAGGGAATGCAGACGGAGACAAGAGGGTGGGGGCATTGTGGAGCCAGATGACAGTTTGCTGATAGTGATGGAAGTTCATCAGCGGCCGTGGTGCACCAGATCCAGCTTCACAGATCACAGAGAGGGCTGAGGGGGAGAGCCACCGTCACACATAGTCCTGCAGAGATATGATTACCAGCCCAAGGCCGGCTGGAGAGCCGAAGTCCTGATAATGCAGATGTTGTTTTGGAACAGGCTGCTTGTTTTGTTCCAACAGCCTTCAGTTTCACTGGGGAACCATTCAGTAATCCAATAATCCAAATTCATTAGTTACCGTCCTCACCGTGCAGAACCTTATCTCCAGATCTGATCCCTCTCACCTGCGAGCACGTTCTCAGCTGGACTAAACTAAAACTAATACTGAAACTAATGAAACTAAACTAAAACTAAGCAATAAACCCAAAATAAAAACGAGCAAAACTACTCTGAAAACTAATTAAAACTAACGGAATTAAAGAAAAAAGTAAAAATGAACTAAAACTAAATGATAATGTAAAATCCAAAACTATTATAACCCTGCTCAGGGGTTCCAGTGGGATTCAGAAGGTGGAGGAACCCTAAGATGAGCTGTAGTGGCTCTGCATGGGGAGAAGAACCACAGCTTTCTATTGTAGCTGCAGTAAATGATGTTGGTGTGCAGGCTGTGATCAGCTGACCTGCTGCTGTGATCAGCTGACCTGCTGCTGTGATCAGCTGACCTGCTGCTGTGATCAGCTGACCTGCTGCTGCTCTCTCCTTCCTGTTTGAGTCTGTTTGAAAATGTAAGAAGTAGAAAGTACAGATACTTGTGTAAAAATGTAGGGAGTAAAAGTAAAAAGTAGTCAGAAAATAAATACTCAAGTAAAGTACATATACCTGAAAAATGTACTTAAGTACAGTAACAAAGTATTTGTACTTCGTTACTTCCCACCTGCAGTGGTGGATCAGTGTGATCAGAGGGAGGAAGATGATGATGGTTAAAGAGTTTACAGAGTGAAGCTGCTGATAAAGAAACAGGCTGAGCAGCTTCCACACCAACATCATGGACTAACCAGCATGCTGGGAGCTGCAGAGACCAAAGAAAGCAGCTGCAGAGTTCAGGAACACTGACACTGTCTTAATAACACGGCTCTGACTCTGTCCAGCTACACACACATTCACTGTGTGATGAAGAGGTGCTGACATGCAGCCCAACATCACCTCTGACTGGATCAGGAAGTTTAACACACAGCTGGGTCTCACAGGCTGCATTCATGTTCAGAGGATTTCCCTGTAATCAGGTTCATCAGCACCTCCACATGTTCCTCTGAGAGTCTCTGCTGCTGCTCAGGAACTCTGCAGTCTAACCAGTGTTAGCCTAAATGAGACGCAGCACAGCATGCTGGGTATTTAGAACAAATCCCATCAGACTCAGTCAGGAGGACGAGCCTCAGTCGGGGGGGTGGTGGTGTCTCAGGTTTAAACTGGACTCAGTTATTAAGCAGAAATCGATGCTGAGTCAGAATCAGATGTTACAGATTTGTTTGTAGGAAGCTCACATTCAGGAAACTCTCAGGATGAACTCTGGAAGATGCAAAGGAGACACACTTGAGTCTGAAGGAGGAAAACTTCTGTCAGCTTCACGTTTCTCACATCTGCTAAAAGCTCATGAAGCTCTGTGATTGGACAGCAGTTTGTAAGAAGCTGAACTCAGATCAGCTGTTTAAACCTGTTTCAGCTTCTTCACACTGAGCCTCCTGATTCAGGAACAGCTCTGATGTTGGTGTGTTTCCAGGTAACACAGACATGGATGGTTTCAATCCACCAATCACAGAGCTCCATCAGTGACCTCACAGCACTACATTTACCTGCACTTCTCTCCACGACCACTAGATGTCTCCATGCTGTGTGAGTCACTGATTCCAATGAATGCTCAGAGCCTGCTGAGCCTGTTTGACAGAGGAGGGACCTCCTGGTGATCGTATGGGACTAAAAAGCTGTGATAACACACACACACACACACACACACACACACACACACACACACACACACACACACACACACACACACAGCAGCTGAGTGGAACATGAGCTCCTCTGAAAGCCTCCAAGAAGAATGCAGTGATTTCAGAGTGAGCTGCTTTGTTACTTTGATGTGAATCAGAATCCAGTGTTTGATGAAATCTCCTCCTGCTGCACTTCAACACATCAAAGAGAGAGAGATGAAAGCAAAGCTGCTGATGAGAGCAGAGAGAGGAAGGTGATCTTACCGTGCAGGAGGATCACAAACACCACCAACATCTTCATGGTCCTCTTTCAAAGCCCTTCAGCAGCTCATCATCTACTGACACTCTCACACTGCTCAGACCGTCACAGCTCAGAGTTCAGCTTCACACTTTGTTAAAGCTCATCTGTGGAATGAAGTCCGGCCGGCCGCACGGCACTGCCGAGGAAAGAGGAGGAGCTTCGGTTTCCTCGTAGTTTCACACCTGAGCTGGAGGCGGGGCTGCAGCCTCACCCTGACACACACAAAGCTCCGCCTTCACTCCTGACACTCACACATCCACTGTAGGCAGTCTGCCATGATGTTTGGCTGCAGCCACTAAATGTGACTCACTGAGAGCTGCAGGAGAAACACTCTGATTGGCTGAGAAGGTCAGCTCTGTTTCTGCTGCTCACACACACACTGTAACACACTCAGCTGGGAGAAGATCTCTGCAGTGTGACACAAACACACACCTTTGTCTTCATGTGTGTTTCTGCTCTTTGCTTTCTCAGTCACACCATCCAGATGTTTCTCCTTCATGAAGAAGATGATCTCTGATGATGATGATGATATGGAGTCAGATGTGGCTCTGATCCTGGATCTGTCATGGTTCCACGTTCTTGCAGCACCTCCCACATAATAAAGCCCTGCAGCACCTCCCACATAATAAAGCCCCGCAGCACCTCCCACATAATGAAGCCCTGCAGCACCTCCCACATAATAAAGCCCAGGTCCACATGGTTCCAGTTCATACACAACTCTGTGCTAGTGTAGCAGTTGTGTTACACACTTAGGAATTTATCCATAACAGCTCTTTACTATTAAAGCTTATTTTGGGCTGTGATCTCCTGCCTGTGTGTGCGTGTGATGATGTAGGTGTGTGTGTGTGTGTGTGTGTGTGATGATGTAGGTGTGTGTGTGTGTGTGTGTGTGTGTGTGTGTGTGTGTGTGTGTGTGTGTGATGATGTAGGTGTGTGTGTGTGTGTGTGTGTGTGTGTTGCTCTCTGTTGATCAGACTGTGTTAAAGCCATTAATTGTAATGTGTGTGTGAGCACACTGTGTGTGTGTCTCTGTGACCTGACTCGTCCTGTGTGAGTCTCACTCAGGTGTGAGTTCACTGTTTGGGTCTGAGGCTAATGCTAGCATGCTAAGTGAGCCTGAACTCTTCCTCTGTGATGAGGAGAGCGGCCCAGCAGGAGCTCACAGCTCATGGATTTCTGTGTTCCTGGATCACAGCTGGCTGTTCCTCAGAGAACCACAGATCCACTTCCTCCTATCTCACCGTTTCACAGCACCACACAGGTCTGAGCAGGTGTAACACACACAGGTTACACACTGTTCTCACGGTGACTCACAACGATCACACACACTATCTCCAAACATGTGTCTGCTGTGCAGAGCAGTGAGGAGAGCTGGGACCTCTACACTGGAGGAACCAAACAGCCTCTTCACAAACACCACACAGCAGAGCCACCTCAACAGGACCAGCTGTACAGCTGCACCTAAAGGTCAAAGGTCACTCTCTGAGGATGCCAGCGTTCACATTTTGGAGCAGGCAGACAGATGTTTGAAGGAGGAGGTAAAGAAGCATCTGTGTCCACTGTGAACCTCCATCACTGAGCAGAGGAGCTGGATTACATCACCAGCTGTGAGCCACCTACCTGAGATCCCTCCCCAGGAGCCTCAACCCCCACTCACACCTTACGGGTGACCTCAAGAGGTCACATGACAGGATGGAGCAAAGTCTCACAGTGGTTTCACCCTTGGTGGTAATGACCCACACCTTTTTCCACACCTTGGCTCATGTGATGATGAACATGATCAATAACAGTGGGTCAGCGAGCACCTCCAGTTTGACACAACATTTGATCCTGCAGCAGTTCAGACCTGAAAGCTGTGTGTGTGTGTGTGTGTGTGTGTGTGTGTGTGTGTGTGTGTGTGTGTGTGTGTGTGTGTGTGTGTGTGAGTGATGGTAACAGAGGTCTATCAGTGTCAGAGCTGTCAGCATGATTCAGTCAGTGTTTCAGTCAATCCAACAGGACCTGAGATGTTCCTGTTAAACTGCTGCAGTGTTTCCAAAGAGGGGACACTGATTGTGTCCCAACACTGACTGCTGTTGGCTCTCTCTGCAGTATTGTATCACTTCCTGTTTCAGAGCACAGTGGTGTTTTCCTGTCTGTTAGCTGTTTAATCTGTATAGCTCGATTTATGTGGATAACAACATCTTTGGATACTGTGGCTCCTCTGAAAGGAAAGCTTCAAATCAGAAGTGCCTGACTCCGTGGTATAATTCACAAACTCACAGCTTAAAGCAGATAACCCGAAAGCTGGAGAGGGAATGGTGTCTCACTAAATTAGAAGATGCTCATTTAGCCTGGAAAAAGAGTTTGTTGCTCTATAAAAAAGCCCTCCGTAAAGCTAGGACATCTTACTATTCATCATTAATTGAAGAAAATAAGAACAACCCCAGGTTTGTTTTCAGCACTGTAGCCAGGCTGACAAAGAGTCAGAGCTCTGTAGAGCCGAGTATTCCTTTCACTTTAACTAGTAGTGACTTCATGGATTTCTTTACAAATAACATTTTAGACATTAGAGAAAAAATTAAAAATAGTAACGTGTTAGATTACTGGTTACTGAGAAAAAGTAGTCAGATTACAGTAACGTGTTACTGACATCACTGATTATTATTGACTAACTTGATAATTGTCTACATAAAACAGAAAAACATGCCAACACGTTGATGTTTTTAAAGACTCCTTGAATATGATGCATCTAAAGTGCAGCTGTATGTCAGATCAGTCTGAATGTTCCTGACCTTCCTTTCATTATCATTGTTCCTTTAATGGTTCTCCTGGGTTCCTGTGCTGGATTTGTTCTGCTCACTCTGGAACGGTTCTATGGTGGCGTGATGGGCGGGGCTGGATGTAATCTCCCATCATGCCTCATATGTCTGTGGTGTTTGCTGCTGAGTTTAAGGAAGCTGTGATTACCGGACCTGTTATAGTTTGTTGTTGTGTCCCAAAGCACAGAGAATTATTGTGATTATAATAAATGACGTTTACAGTCGAAGTGTTCACGGGGTTCATTTCCGGGTTTGTGGCTCCTGCAAACAGCGTCACCGGTTAATCTGCTTTAGCGCAGTTACTGAGGGTCGATCTTTGACTGCAGCGGGTCCGGGTCTGTACCCCCCCCCCCCCCTCCCCCCTCCCCGGCTCACACGGAGCTTCTTACCGTTCAGGAGGAGCAGGAACACCACCGACGTCTTCATGCTCCTTTAAAGCGCTCAAACCGCCACAAAGTCCCGGTAAATCCTCCGCTCACCGAACGAACGCACACCGGGGATCACCTGCAGCTCCGCCCACACCTTACCCTGCAGGTGTGACGCTCAGAGGAACGTTTACTTTCGGTTTGACAGGAAGTGTCCGTGAGTGCAGACGGTGATGAATTTAAATGAGCTTCAGATGGTCAGACATGTTCGAATTTTCACATTTAGAATAGAATAGAACTTTATTGTTATTATACATACGACGAAATTAATCATTATACAACATGTTATATAACGACATTCATCACAATATAACGAAATTCCGTTCGGAACAACCATCCAGAGAAGACACAGACAGACTAACATAGGGGAGATGGGTGGCTGCAGCCGCTGCCGTTTTTCACTGGCGCCGCCGCTACATTCAGTCCCCAGAAAAGGAAACAACCAGAGGTGGCAAAAGTACTGACATTCTGTACTTAAGTAGAAGTACAAGTACTTATGTTAAAAAATACTTTAGTAAAAGTCGAAGTGCTGGTTCAACTTCTCTACTTAGGTAAAAGTAAAAAAGTACAGGCTCTGAAATGTACTCAAAGTAAGAAAGTAAAAGTAGTTCTTTGGAGGATGTTTCTACCTGCTATTTTTGTGTAAAGCTAACTGAACCTCATTATATGTTATTGTAATAATATAAAATAATACATGAGAATAGAAACATTATTCAATTTAATTTTAATCCTAATGAATGCTCTCAGCTTGAATCTGTTCTGTAGGACACAAACTGTTAAAGGGAATTTAAACACAGCTCTGTTCTCTGTGTCCTCCATAGTAGAGGGTGACTGTGCCTCCACCTAAACACCAACATGAGGATACTCAGGGGTTACAGTGGGATTCAGAAGCTGGAGGAACCCTAAGATCAGCTGTAGTGGCTCTGCATGGGGAGAAGAATCACAGCTTTCTATTGTAGCTGCAGTAAATGATGTTGGTGTGCAGGCTGTGATCAGCTGACCTGCTGCTGCTGCTCTGAGGTTTACTGCTCTGTGTGGATGAAGTGAACTCACAAAGATGTAACCCAGTATTTCACAGCTCTCTGAGCTGATCTCCATCCCCTACACTGACAGCATACAGGCTGTAGAAATGTTGGATTCAGTGAATGAATCTCAGCATCAGCAGCTTTGATTCAAACTCATCTCTGCTGCACTGATGTAACCTGTAACTCTGACCATGAACACAGCCTCTGTGCACCAACACAGAGCTTTACTGTAAATACAGTACAACAAGCTAACCTATTTATTACACACTAAACTGCAGTATTTTCATAGAATCTTTGAATTACACAAAGTCAGCATACTTCAGTTTATTTTCCAGTCCTTACCTTTAATTCTAACCTCTCTTCTTCCTCTCCTGTCCTCTTTCTCCATCTCTGAGTGAACTTCTCTCTCTTTGCTCTCCCTGAAATACAGCAGCTCTTCTTTTAGCGAGCAGACACACTGTGTGACAAACTGCCCACACTTTGTGTGTTTGCTGATATTTGTTGAGCATTTAGAAACGTTGCATTTACCTGCCACACGTTACTCCCTTCGTGCTCGCTCCTCTTCAGTAGCGCTAGCTAAGCTGTTTATGTGCCACAGCGCAACTTACAGACTCGGTCCGGCCCGCTGTGACCCCTGATTATAGCGCTATAAATGAGACATTAATTATATGGGTTTGCATATTTAATCCCTTTGTACGAGATAAGCCCCGATGATGGAGGATACGCAAGTACGATTGTCTCTTATGTGTTATTATTCCTCCGTTTAGGCTCAGATCGTTTGATGTTTGAGGCGCACTGACCGGAAACGCAAACTTCTCTCGGACGTTAAAAAGTAACGAGTCTGTTTGAAAATGTAAGAAGTAGAAAGTACAGATACTTGTGTAAAAATGTAGGGAGTAAAAGTAAAAAGTAGTCAGAAAAATAAATACTTAAGTAAAGTACAGATACCTGAAAAATCTACTTAAGTACGAAGTATTTGTACTTCGTTACTTCCCACCTCTGGAAACAACACACATCATGGGGTAGTTAGGTTTAAAAAAAGTCATCTGGTACGGTGCTCGACATGAGCACTGTACCAGGGTCCAAAAAAACCACCTTAGCAAAGCATATTTGCACATTTAAAGCCAGGATAGCAATATGGTGGGGGAGGACGGGGGCAGGAGGGGATGCAGACGGAGACGAGAGGGTGGGGGCATTGTGGAGCCAGATGCCAGCTCCTAGCCAAAACAGTTTGCTGATAGTGATGGAAGTTCATCAGCGGCCGTGGTACACCAGATCCAGCTTCACAGATCACAGAGAGGGCTGAAGGGAAGAGCGACCATCACACATAGTCCTGCAGAGATATGATTACCAGCCCAAGGCCGGCAGGGGAGCCGAACTCCTGATAATGCAGATGTTGTTTTTGGAACAGGCTGCTTGTTTTTTTCCAACAGCCTTCAGTCTCACTGGGGAACCATTCAGTAATCCAATATTCCAAATTCATTAGTTACCGTCCTCACCGTGCAGAACCGAACCTTATCTCCAGATCGAACCCCTCTCGCCTGTCAGCACGTTCTCAGCTGGACTACCATCCGCTTTACGGCTCAGGTCCACCAGGCTTTGAGCCCTGGACAGCCCATCCACCTGGGTCTGCAGCCTCGGCTGATGTTGAACTGCTGCCCAGATTTTCTTAATTTCCCGGTAAATCAGGTATCCTCCGAGCCCAAACAGAAGGGATACCGCTACCAAAAAGCCAAATATGCAGACGTCTTCAACGTCTTCGATCTCCAGGCCTGAGAGGCACACAGGTCTCCACGAACCCCAAGAATCGATGACGTATCCAACTGGGTCTGTTCTGTAAATGTTTATGAACTTTAACCTGTGTGAGACTGAGAGTTTGTTTGGTTATGCTCTTATTTTGAAAAACAATAGTGATTGGTCGGTCGCGACCGATCCTCTAATGTGAGACCACAAAGGCCGGAAGTGAGCGGCTGTGAAATTGGACGGTCTAAACTTCATATCAGCGTCACCTGCCCTCACCTCTGCGTAGCTCATGTTGCCTAGCAACCGTGACAGCTGGAAGCACAGCTGTGTAAAAGCAGCTGGTTAAACAGAGAATGAACTTTTTCTCCTTTTTGTGGTTTAATTTTAAATCTTTAATTCAAAATAAGCTGTTAAAACAAGCATGACACATTTCAACATCAATAATACAGCTGAGAGAATCATTAATTTCCAACTATATATATATATATATATTTTTTAGCCTGTCATGTTTGGCAGTTTTCGCAATCGGGATATGATCCGAATGCGCTGGTGTACCAAACATATTTGCTTTCCCAAGAATAGCTCTGTAAGTTTTACAATAGGCTACTCTTGTTAGTATGTATTTAGTTAGTTTGTATTTTTATTTGATTTGATTTATTTACACCAGGCCTGACAGGCAGAAAGGAAAGGTAGGAAAAGGAGTGAGAAAGAGAAAAGAGAAAAAAACAAAACAAAGGTGAGAAAAGAATAATCAAAGAATGATATCCACACATATGTGACCGATGTTTCTCTGGTCATATCTCTTTGCTGCTCAATGATCCACTCTGCATCAGTTGGTTGTGACAGCAGTTTATTATCTGCACAAATCAGTTGTTGTGGATAGAGATCGTGTGGACACTTAGCATGAGCTCTGTTTTGCCTCGTCTCAAGCAGTTCTATGCAGTGAGTCTGAGCTATACTAACTTAATACAATACAATAATATTCCATCATTAATAATAACATTGACAAATTAATACGACAATAATATCACCAACTTAAATTAGTCTTGTGATCGTATAGTGGAGCAATAAAAGTTACAAAATAAAATGCAAAGGCCTATAAAATGATTTTAAAATGGAAACCAAAAAAAAAGAATAGTTTTATCTGTCTGTCACTTCTATGCCTTTTCCTTCTTATATCTAACACTATGCGCAACTCATGTAAGAAAACAAAAGAACAAGATTCTATCAGAATTATCACAGAACATTTGTATAACATTCCCAAATTGTACACAGTAACATACCTGCACAAAATATCACAGCAAATCAGTTGTTGTGGACAGAGATCGTGCGGACACTTAGCATGAGCTCTGTTTTGCCTGGAAAACAGCACCACTGTTAGCTGCTAGCTCAGTTGATAAAATCACGGCAGATACAAAGACATCTAACAATATCTATCAGCAAAACATGGTGAAAACAAAACAAGGAGCATAGTACACAACATAAAATAGTTAGCTTTTAGCTCTCATGTACTCTGGGATGACTCAAATATTATGTTTTGTCCACACGTATTCGCAGCCATGTTACCTCGTCTCAAGCAGTTCTATGCAGTGAGGCCGATCCACGTTCCCACGACTGCTATACAGTGCAGGTACGACTGGCGACAGCAGATGGCGCTGTTTCATTCCCAATTTAGTGGGATTTAACAAAAGCTTATTTTACCTATGTTACATACACCCCTACGGTGGCCGGGAGGTGCAAACCAAAATTACAAAATCTGAAACACTTTTACAAGTGGCAAAACAAATTTACATTTTAGAAACAAAATTACATTTTACAAAACAAATTAACAATACGAGAAACACTTTTACAAGTTCAGAAGAAATTAACATTTCGGAAAACAAATTAACATCACTCGAAACACTTTTACAAGTGGCAAAATCAACCGGAAAGGGTAGGTACTAACTCCAAGGCTGACCCGGAAGTGATAACGGAAGCGGGCATTTCGACCCAAGATGGACAGCAGTCGAGTGATGTTTTGTGGGGCACATATGAGTAGATTAACGCGGTTTTGTTTTTCTTGTGGACGGTCCTTAGAGTTTTTAAATGGGACAGAACAGACAGAACGACCAGATATGCTGCAGCAGTGCATACGATATTTTAATGAGGGTCACTCATACGCTGTAATCGTAGACATGATGGCATGTTTACACGGTGTACACATCAGCTTGAGGTCGCTGAAAAGCAAACTGAATGATGCCGGGTTATATCGCAGAAAGGATTTGTCCTCTACCGACGTCATAACTAGGGCAATACGAGTGGAACTTCGTGGACCTGGACAGCTGTTTGGCTACCGCATGATGTGGCAGGTACTCAGACAAAAGTACAATCTGCGAGTGAGGAGGGATCATGTAATGAATTTGCTCCGGGAGCTTAATCCTCAAGGGTGCGAGAGGAGAGCACGCAGAAGGTTTATAAGAAGAACCTACCACTCCATGGGACCGAACTATATGTGGCACGTGGATGGTTATGATAAACTCAAGCCATTCGGTCTGGCACTTTCAGGGTGCATCGATGGATTTTCCCGTAAAGTACTGTGGCTTATATGTGGCGCAACAAATAATGACCCATCTGTGATCGCTCACTATTTCCTGTCATGTGTGCGAAACCTCGGTGTCATCCCCATGAGACTGAGAACCGATTGCGGCACGGAGAACGGGACCATGGCCGCAATTCAGTGCACGCTACGCCACCACCACAATGACTACTACTCTGGAGCGTCCAGCCACATGTATGGCTCATCCACAACCAACCAGAGGATTGAGTCCTGGTGGTCCATATTCAGAAAGGGAAGGTAAGTGGTATTCATACTTTAAATTCATTTTGAGTGACCATCGTTTAAACATGGATATGAAAATTATAACACTATATTACTGATTTTTATAGGTGTCAGTTCTGGATGGAGCTATTTGCAGACCTTAGAGAAGCTGGATACTTCAATGGGAGTCACGAGCATCAGTGTCTGCTGAGATATTGCTTTGGTGATGTTATTCAGAGGGACTTGGATGAGTGTATGAGACTGTGGAACAGTCACAGGATCCGCCCCTCCAGAACAGCATCATGTCCAGGAGGAGTGCCAAATGAGCTCTACTGCTTACCACACAGGTAATACTTTGGTGACAGATGGTATTTTCCATTTTATCATAAATTTAAATGTAATCATATCTTCTCTGTAATATAGGTTTGGCTCCAGAGACTGTGGATTTAAAATCCAAATGACTGAACTAGATGCCTTTCCTGAGGTTCATCTGACAAGAGCTCCATGTGGGGACCCAAACATGCAAGAATACTTGGACTTTGCAGTGGAGCACAATCATTTACAGAAGCCAGAACAGTGGCAGTCTTCAACTGAACTGTATCTGAAACTAAAAGAAATTGCTCAACTATGAATTGAAGGGAAATTTATTGTAATGATGGTGGAACATGTACACAACTTGTCACCCACAGTTTCAGTATTTAAAAGTGGGAAATAAATGAATGAAAAACAATTGTCCAAATGCTGTCTGAGGGGAAAAAAAGACATGCTTGCTTACCGCAATTTTAAAGTATTTTAACAAAAGTAACTGCACCTTTAAATGCACATAATACCAACAAAGAACAAAAAACATTTTGAGTCCAAGTTTTCCTGCTTTAACATACCTGATTCAGATGATTGCAGTTAAAAAAAAAAAAAAAAAGCCTGTTAATCAGTTATTCAGGATCAGGATCCCTGATCTAAAACGTGCAGGGCATTGTGCCTGGATGACCAGGTTTGAAAAACACTACTCTAATGGTTATCTAGCTATATAGTTTATAGACAACCAAATCCTGGACTATTTTGAATTCCAAAGTCCATTTGTGACTTAAACACACTATATGAATCCAGAAATGGTAATTTCAACAAGTTTGAACATGTATTTGCCATTGGGAGTGGAACATCATCCAGGAACTCTATTTGTGGCAGTGGTTCCAAGCCAGATGGGGGAAGTGATGTCAGCCCAGTTGCAAACATCAAAATGTCTTCCACAGACACAGCAGCCTCGCCTTCTGCAAAGAAATGTTCAAATATACCAGGGTAACGTGGTTTTCCAAGTAGGTACAAACCTTCACAATCAAGGAGATAGTCTGCCCAGCAGGCCAAGGTTTGGCTTTCTTTCAGTCTCCTATTACTCCCTGAAGGGCTGAGTTGAGGTTTGAAGAGTCTCTCAAGCTCAAAGGCAGTCAGTCGCTTTTCACAGTGGCACAGGACGGGGTCAGCAAAGTAGGGTGTTGCTGTAGTGCAGTCAGGAACTGAAGAGCTGAAAGACCATCTTTGAATCTACAAAGTGAACACACTGTTACACAGATATGTAGATGTTGCACACTAAGGCAAAATTGTTTGTCACAGTGACTGATAACAGATACACGTGCCATGGAGCATTACAAACTAAACATTCCTACATTAAAAAAAAAGAAAATTACATCATTAAAAATATCTTACCTGTCAATTACAGATGAGTTGCGGTCAATAATATACCACTGGAGGTAGTCGGCCACAATTTCTGTCTTTTCGTCCACAGTAGCCACATGTCTAAGACAGCCTGCTGTCTGCAACATTGTGCTGTGTCTCATGATACATTCTTGTAGAGCATCCAATGTAGCAGCATTCTCAATCTGAAAGACAAAGAGACATACCCAACACAGTAAATAACCATGTGTTAATCTTGACCATTTTTATTTAGTGACATATATAGCATGCTGTAACCCTACAATACCATAAATTCATAATTTTGCAAATGTATATGTGTGGGAACTAGACATCATCATTGAACAGTGCAGGAACTATGTTAAACTCTTTCCTACCACACTGGATTTATGTTATCCCCACCTCTCGCAAAGCTTTCCCTATTTCTTCATCAGTTATTAAATTAACTGTTGGTTTGACTGAAGGCTGGCCAGCAAGATACTGTACAAGATCTTCTGACAGGAAATGGGGTCCCGGACCTCCATGTACAACTGAAACTGCAATCATCTTTCCTGCCAGGAAGTATTCATCCTCCCTAACAGCTGTAAATGAATTCATATTGTAAAATGAAAACATACATTATTTACTTTAAGATATTAGGGGGGGGGGGGGGGGGGGCATTCTGTGTCACATATGTTTACTAATAATTAACCATCCATTAGTATAGCACATATCTAACCCTATGCATACCATTTGCATTGTAGACCAAGAACCTATGTCCCTCTGGTCCATCAAAAATTGGCCGGTCTTTCAGGTGCTTCATTAGCAGAGTTAAAAATTCTCGTCTCGGACCACCTGTGTCAATCCCTTCCTCATAAACACCTGCATCATCGGTAAATCTGACCAGCATGTCACAGTTTTCAGAATATGATGAACGTCTGAAACCTCTGACAGCTCCCTCCCAAACATTAGCCCTCGAGATGTTGAACCTGCTGACTCTTTTGTGATCAATAGGAAGCGACAGGTTTGCTACAATTTCAGGTAGTGTTATGTGCATCTCAATCCTGTAAAGACAAAAAGTGATTCAATTAAAGAATATCCCAGACAGTGCACACTTTTACAACAATTATTTAAATCAACAATGTTGTACAAAGAAAAAACTGGTATGCCACAGTTATAAGATAATTTTACACTGTGTGTTGGAAATTCTCCACATTGACAAGGACCAGCTCCTCATCCTCGTCCTCAACACCTGGTGCATACAGATCTGTGTATTTACTGTTGAAAAAATTAAAATTTTCATGTTAAAATGTATAACACACACAAATTTCTTGGCCATTTTTTTTTTTTTTTAAACCTGTAGCAGCTCTTGTCTGGATTTGTTTCAGAAGGATCCTTATCCTCAGCAAAAGATATCTGAAAAACAAACTACAGTGACCCAAACAACAACACTAAAAAATGACAGGCTGCCACAGTCTACCCCATTACCTGTCCTGGCTGAATTGTAGCTTGATGTCCCAGTGCATCTCTTAAACACAATGAAAATAATAAAATGATTACCACAGTAGTCATAAGAATGTAAACAAATACATGACAGATTCCTCTTGGTTGATAAATCATTAGAAAGGTCCTCTCTCTGTGAAAAAGGCTAGATGCAAAAATCTACTTACCTTTCATTTTCAGACTTATCTTTGGGAGTACTTTGTTTTTGTGGTTCAAAAACCTGTGAGGAAAGTGCATAAATTTATCAGCAGTTTCTAATAGCTTCAATAACAGTTCCTTTACCATATATAAAAATGATGAAAATCATCAAATAAATAATTGATAATGTACCACTGTGTCAGCTTGATTGAACTCAGCCCTGCTCCTTGATGTGATGACAATTTCAGAATCAGAGTCTGAGGTATCATCCACTGCTGTAAAAACAAACAGCTGATCATGTAGATACTGTAGATGTATCCCTCAGCAGAGTAAAATAAGTAAAAATATTGAATCTTGACATCCACTAACCTCCTTTAAAATGTGTTTCAAGGCAAATGAAAAATGTGATTCTGGAATATGGCCTTCCTAGTTCCTTTTTATAGTCTGCCAATTTGAATGGCCTTTCTGATCCTGGCACATGGACTACCTCTGAGCAGTCTGGATACAACAGGATGTACTGTCCTTCTTCTATGTCCTTGTTAAATGTTCGCATTTTCTTGACAGCTTGTTGCAGTACCTCAGGTGCTTCTACCTCTGGGTCTACAAATAACGGGACTGTTTTCCCTCTTAGAGGTTTTAAATCAGTTCCACTTGGCACCATCAATCCAATGTTTATCTATGACAAAGATGATATTAATTTCATGTATTCAACAAAGGTAAAAATTAAAGACAATACATACGTTTGTGTTTCTATGGAGAATGTGGTGTCCCTCCATGGTCTGATTTGTGCCACCACAGTTTCACAGTGAGCCGAATCAGACAGTCCAGTACTGATTACACGATCAGTACTATACAACTTACCTGGACCTGTTTTCGTTCTTTAGCCCGATGTCTTCCTCTAGGCCCGTAGTTAAAAGACTGACGCTCTTTGGACTTCGAGCTTCGGTATTCCAGGAACTGTTTATATGACGGGCAAGGTTTTTCTGCTGAAATTAACAAAGCTCTGTCTCAAAAAATAAGATTAGCTAACCAATGACACTAATAGCTTTCATTCGCATTGGCTACTTCAGATAGCGAGCGCTATGGTGCACTTACTTTGTTTAGCATTATCCGGCTGTTGACATATCCCCTGTGCCTCTGGATCTTCCGTCTGTTCTGTCCCATTTAAAAACTCTAAGGACCGTCCACAAGAAAAACAAAACCGCGTTAATCTACTCATATGTGCCCCACAAAACGGGCAAAACATCACTCGACTGCTGTCCATCTTGAGTCGAAATGCCCGCTTCCGTTATCACTTCCGGGTCAGCCTTGGAGTTAGTACCTACCCTTTCCGGTTGATTTTGCCACTTGTAAAAGTGTTTCGAGTGATGTTAATTTGTTTTCTGAAATGTTAATTTGTTTTCTGAAATGTTAATTTCTTCTGAACTTGTAAAAGTGTTTCTCGTATTGTTAATTTGTTTTGTAAAATGTAATTTTGTTTCTAAAATTTAAATTTGTTTTGCCACTTGTAAAAGTGTTTCAGATTTTGTAATTTTGGTTTGCACCTCCAGGCCACCGTACACCCCCCTTAAATCCCGCTTAATTGGAGCAATATATGTTTTAAACAAATACAAGCACGTGAGCAGCGTGAATAAAGAGCAGTAACCAGTTTTTGTTAGTCACCATTACTATCCACTTGGGATTAAGCCAGAAAAAGGGGCCGGGCCAGAACCCTTTTACAGCAGAGACTCAGGAGATGCCGTTTACATCCCTTATGAAACAACAGTGCTCTTCGCATCAACACTTCAGTGTAATAAACCTCAAAAAGAGAAAAAAAAAAATATACATAGTTCTTGTCTACTCAGAAAACATGTTCCTCACAAAAGAAAACAGTGAAACACTTGAAACTGAACCATCTACAACCTGTTCATTCATCTCACAAATCAATCTAGCAGGGGGTATAACCCTTCTTCCAGCCCTACTGTACACTGGTTGTGGTTGTGAGTCAACTACAGTAGCCTGGGTAACTGTATTGGGCAGATCATCATCAGGGGGCATACATGAGCGGACAGGTTCAACCTCTGCTGACAATGGTCGGGAGGTTACAATCTATGACTCCCCACACTGTGGAAAATATTCCCCAGGGTCCAATGTCTCTGTCCCCCTATCAGGTTGGGGCGTTAGGTCTTTATTACTTTGGCTATTCACAGAATCGGGTCGGCTGACAACAGCACTCTGGTCACTCACATCATCCATCTGCAAGAGCCAACTGATTGTCATTGCCTCTCTGTCCTGTGCATCAACAGGAACCTCTGGGTCTACTGGTTCATCATTAGCCAACGAAGTGCAACTCGACTCAAGGTTGAGCTCATTGTTGGTCATGATGAAACTCACGGGGAGAAGGAGGTTTCTGTGAACAACCTTCTCTTTCATAGTCACAGGGTCCCTGATTGAGTACACATTGATCCCAGGTTTAATTGAAGTCACCTCAAAAACTGTTGAGTCCCATTTGTCTGCAACCTTCTGCTTTCCTTTCCCACCTCGGTTTGCGAGTAAGACTTGGTCGCCGAGAGCGAGAGGTGATCCCTTAGCTGCCTTGTCATAATTCTCAGCTTGCCGAGTCTGCTCCATCCTGCTATGTTCTCGGGCAATACGTGCCACGTCAGCCAAGTCACGCCTTAATTGGGCGACAAACTCACGATGGTTGACCACTGAACCATTTTGGAGAACGTGCTGGAAAACAACGTCTACAGGCAGACGTGGGATCCTACCAAACATAAGATAAAAGGGAGCAAACCCTGTGGTCTCATGTTCGGTACAGTTATAGCAAAATGTCAGCAGCTGTAGCATTTGGGGCCATCTAGCTTTCGAGTGGGCAGGTAAGGTACGTATCATGTTTTCAAGTGTCCTGCTGTACCGCTCGGCAATCCCATTCCCCATAGGATGGTATGGTGTCGTGTGAGATTTCTTTACACCGGCCATGTCCAGGAGTTCCTTTATAAGCTTACTCTCGAAATTTGCACCTTGATCTGAATGGATGCACTTTGGGAACCCATATATGCAAAAGAAATCATTCCACAGACGACGAGCAACTTGCTTTGCAGACTGGTTCTGGCACGGGAATGCATGTGACAACTTGGAAAAATGGTCTGTGACTACCAGAACATCCACACATCTTTTGTCGTTATATTCAGCAGTCCAGAAGTCGATACACACGAGCTCCATTGGCTCGGTAGTATGGATACTTTCGAGAGGGGCTCGGTCGCAGGGCTCAGGGGTCTTCCCGACCACACAGCGAAAGCAATTTTTAACATGGTTGACAATGTCTCGCTCCATCCCTACCCAGAAAAACCTCTGTCGAGCCAGAGAGAGTGTGCGAGCCTGACCTTGATGACCAGCTGTATCGTGGAGGCCATTGAGCACTTGAGCTTTAAGCGCATCTGGAACAACAAACTGGTTAATAGTCACATTCATTTTCCTGTCTTTCTTTTTTCTGTACAACACACCATCTCTAACAGAGAGTTTGGGCTAGTGTCTTAACAGTTTCTTCACTCCGGATGATTCACCAGCACGTTCCCCCCGTGTGGGCTTCCTGTGTCTCTGAGTGTAATAGAGAACTCTCCCCACAACTCTGTCCTGTTCCTGCAGATTGGCAAGTTGAGTCTTTGGCAAAGCAGTTGTATAGCCAACATCTGTGAGCTGAGGGATATTTGATTCCCCGACCATTAAAGGTCTCACAACCCCAGGATCACAAGCATCCAAAACTGCATGAACCTCCTGCCAGGAGAGGGAGTTGGGAATGGAAAGCAAATCACTCACAGCCCCGTCCTGACACTGGTCAACAACAAACTGACAGTTGTTTGTACACCTGAATGCATCCTGTACATTCCCATCAGCCATTCCACTAACTTGGGCTAACAGAGAAGAATAAGGCTTAGTAACAAGGCGGTGGGCAACACACGACTTCACGAATGGTTCTCTACTGAGTGCGTCTGCGATCACATTTTTAGTGCCAGGGACATAGTTTAGGTCAAAGTTGTAAGCAGCAAGTTTAGACACCCATCTTTGTTCACAAGCGTCTAACTTCGGTTTAGTCAGTATGTGGGTTAGTGGATTATTATCAGTCCACACTGAAAAAGGCCGTCCTTTGAACCAGTGGCTAAATTTATCACAAACAGCCCACTTAAGAGCTAGGAACTCCAGCCGATGCGCTGGGTAGTTCAGCTGGGCATGAGTCAGGGTCTTACTTGCAAAAGCCACAGGCCTAGCAATGTTGCCATCAGGTGGCAGTTGCGAAAGGACAGCGCCTAATCCGTCAAAGGAGGCGTCGACAGCTAGTATGAAGGGAGCATTAAAGTCTGGATGAGCCAGTGTAACGCTATGTACAAGGTCATATTTCAAAGACTCGAATGCTTGTCTGCACTTGTCAGTCCAGTCAGAAGGGGATAGTCTAACTAAACCCTTTTTGAACCTAGGCTTATGGCCCCTCCCCCTCTTCTTAACAGTAGGCTCTGACACCAGGTTAAACAACGGTTTAGCCGTGGCAGAGCACCCCTCAATAAAGTGGTGGTAATACAGGACCATACCTAAGAAGGATCTAATCTTCTTGGCACTGGGAGTAATGCCATCAGATTCTATAAGGTCGGCATCCTGAACATCATTAATGGCCTGTACCTTACAAGGGTCAGTTTTAACACCGTCCTCACAAACGACATGACCCAGAAGCTTCACAGAGCGCTGGAGGAATTGACACTTTCTGGGTGAGAGCTTTAGGTTGTTAGCAGCCAAACGGGAGAAAACTAACTCCAAGCCCTCCAGCGCAAGCTGTTCAGTGGGGGCAAACACCATGAGGTCATCGAGATAGCACAGGAGACTAGTGAAATTCTCATCACCGAAGATTGACATCATCATGCGCATGAATGTGGCTGGGCTGTTTGTTAGACCCTGTGGCATCCTATTATATTCATGGAGGCCAAATGGGGAAGAAAAAGCTGTAAACTTTTTGTCATCTTCATGCAGCTTGACATTGTAAAAACCTGAGGTAAGGTCCATGGTGGAAAAGAACACATTACCACCAAGCGCAGCAAGAGCATCAGTCTGATGAGGTAACGGATGTGCATCTTTCACAGTTCTAGCATTCAGCCACCTAAAGTCATTGCAGATGCGAAGATCACCGTTAGGTTTCACGACAAGGACAAGTGGAGAAGAGTACTCGCTCTGAGACTTGCGGATTATTCCGAGCTCCTCCATTTCACTCAAGGCCATTCTGAGTTTATCATAATGGCATGGAGGAACTCGCCTGTATGGAAATCTGAAAGGCTTATCATCCATCAAACGAATTCTATGGACAAAGTCTTTAGCTTCCCCACAATCCATTTTGTGTCTCGAGAATATGGAATGGTACTGCTCAATGAGGTGTAATAACTTATTTCTCCACTCCAGAGACACCTCACAAGACAAAATGTCAAGATCCTGAAGGCCAAGGCTGCTGAGAATGTTTTGAATCTCCTCATCAGACCTCACAGTGGGTTGGGAATCCTGCACACACTGAGCACATGACTGAACTCGCTCTGGTTCACTCAAGTCCTGCACAGACAAACAGGGAGACACATCTGCAAGTTTCACATTTCTCTTCAGAGTCAACGGCTTTGTTGTCGGGTTAACAACTTTCACAGGGACCCACCCATCACCATAGAGAGTAGTAACAACCCTCCCAACCAGTATTTGTGCAGGTCTTGTTCTACACCGAGTGGGCTCAATTAGGACTGTACTCCCTACAGCGGTAACACCAACAGTAGGTAATTTTGTCCACACCAAATGTTCAGACATAGGCTGGAGGGTTACAGATCTTTTCAGCTTAGATGTACCAATCGTATCAGGGAGGGTCGTAGCATCACATTGTTCGGATTGGGACAACAGTGACAACAACTGGGGTAACTTATCACCCTGAGAAGCGGTCTGAATGGACGTGGCTGGACGGATCTCAGCTGAGCCTTTCATTTGTGTTATCAGCCATTTAATAAGATTACTTCCCAGTATCATGTCATCAGATTGGCCTGGCACAACCAAAATAGGGACAATAACCTTATAGCCGTAGACAGAGATAGTGAGGTCGTATAGGGCTGTAGGTGTTACTAGATGACCCCCACAGCCGACAATTACAAAGTCCTCAGCTGTGCTTCTCACAATATCAGGTAATGATTTAGACAGTTCAGCGTCGGTTGTTTCATTCACAGTGCAGGCCATTGAACCACTGTCGACTAGTGCTTTCATGACATGTCCACTGTCAGCAGTAACTTCAGTGTGGAATAGGCTATCTGTTTTAGAAAGTCTTTGTAGGCCCTGTATAATCACAGTTTTACCAAAAGGTACCGAGCTGCTGTCATAGAGTGATCCATAGTCAATGTTTGTCACATCCAAGGTGGGAGGCTCACTTATCTGATCTACGCTGTCCTCCCCTGATCAATTAATTTCCCTGCTGGCCAGAGACAGAAGGGCGGCCACTTTGAGGGCAGCTGCGTCTGGAGTGCCCAGGTGCGTGGCACAGGAAACACAGTCTATTGTCACGGCAGTGAGTATATGCATCATGTGAGTTCTCGTTGCATACCGCACACGGTTTGGTGTGGAGGCCTTTAACTCTCGGGAACATAGCATTGTTACGTGACCTTCTATTGATGTTAGCCTTACTTTGGTTCTGCAACAGAACGTTTTCCAGCATAACGATCAGCTTCTCTAGGGCTGAGCTGTCAGAAGCAGGCGTGTGATCATTCGTATTTGTGGTATTAGAAGCACTTGGCCTAACATCAGCTGTATTCATCACGACTTTATTGTGTTCGTCACCCAAACATCTTGCACCCCTCTCAAGATGGTGCTCATCCAGCACCTCCTGCACTTCGCGAGCAGACCATTTATCGATGGTCTTGGACCTGAAGGTAAGAGCCAGTTCTTTGTTGGGGCAGTGTCTGATAAACATACGTGTGACTTTGACACTGGGGTTGTCAAAGGTTTTCCCTTGTTCTCTAAGACAGCCTACAGCAGTGTCGGCAGCTCTGTTCAACCTAAGCCAAAACTCATAAGGGTCCTCATTTACTTTTGGCAGTGTGGAATAAAAGTCAGCGAGGGGCACAGAAGAGCTGAAGTTGGAGCTGAAATGTTTGCGAAGAAGTTCATATATTTTACTAGGGTCACTAGCAACATCAATCTCGCCATTTCTTATGCCAAATTTCACCACATCTTTGGCTCTGCCCCTCAGATGAATGAGAATCTCCTCTGACTGATTTTCTGGTGAAATACCACTTTCCTGATATAGTTTCTCATCGACTCCTCCCACTCATCAACAGATATTCCATCAGAGCCATCACCCCTGAACACAGGTGGGTCTTTAGGACCGTGAGCAACGAGCTGTATCTGGGAGAGGTCTAATGTATGACTATGAACTGATTCTCTCACATCAGGTGTGTCAACATTACTTTTGGGTCCATCAGCAGGTGGACTAGGTACACTCAGTCGCGTCATAATGCTGTCTGCTAACTGGTACCCGATCTGCTGCACAATGTCACTCATTTGGTTAACAAGACTCACATTTTCATTAGCATTAGCAGCCCACGACCCCTACCAACCCCAAAGGGTGTGTTGACATTTCTAAAACTCATGGTCAATAATGAGAATGTTACTGAGGAGACGACTTAAGGAGCAGAACAGCACAGATGTCCTCTTTGGCGAAGAAGCTGGAACAGATCAGGAGCAGAGCAGAGATGCGATGACCAGCCCGGTTCAGCAAAGTTGACGGGTCATGGCACCAATGTGACCGATGTTTCTCTGGTCATATCTCTTTGCTGCTCAATGATCCACTCTGCATCAGTTGGTTGTGACAGCAGTTTATTATCTGCACAAAATATCACAGCAAATCAGTTGTTGTGGATAGAGATCGTGTGGACACTTAGCATGAGCTCTGTTTTGCCTCGTCTCAAGCAGTTCTATGCAGTGAGTCTGAGCTATACTAACTTAATACAATACAATAATATTCCATCATTAATAATAACATTGACAAATTAATACGACAATAATATCACCAACTTAAATTAGTCTTGTGATCGTATAGTGGAGCAATAAAAGTTACAAAATAAAATGCAAAGGCCTATAAAATGATTTTAAAATGGAAACCAAAAAAAAAGAGTAGTTTTATCTGTCTGTCACTTCTATGCCTTTTCCTTCTTATATCTAACACTATGCGCAACTCATGTAAGAAAACAAAAGAACAAGATTCTATCAGAATTATCACAGAACATTTGTATAACATTCCCAAATTGTACACAGTAACATACCTGCACAAAATATCACAGCAAATCAGTTGTTGTGGACAGAGATCGTGCGGACACTTAGCATGAGCTCTGTTTTGCCTGGAAAACAGCACCACTGTTAGCTGCTAGCTCAGTTGATAGAATCACGGCAGATACAAAGACATCTAACAATATCTATCAGCAAAACATGGTGAAAACAAAACAAGGAGCATAGTACACAACATAAAATAGTTAGCTTTTAGCTCTCATGTACTCTGGGATGACTCAAATATTATGTTTTGTCCACACGTATTCGCAGCCATGTTACCTCGTCTCAAGCAGTTCTATGCAGTGAGGCCGATCCACGTTCCCACGACTGCTATACAGTGCAGGTACGACTGGCGACAGCAGATGGCGCTGTTTCATTCCCAATTTAGTGGGATTTAACAAAAGCTTATTTTACCTATGTTACACATATACATACACATCCACATATCTACACATGCACATACATACACACACACGCACACACACACACAATCCTGCTGTTGCTTGCAAATAATGTGTATGTGCCTCTGTCATGGAACGTACTCACCAATGGAGGCAAGAAACTGCAGTCACGCCCCCCGTGATCCAGAGGCGAACAGGGACGGACCTGATTAATATCCAACTATATTAAGTGAGACATTAATGTAGAATAAAACTATCCAGTTATGATGCTTAACTTTAATTTCAGGCAAAGCGATTTGCTGAGGAACAAATGAAGCACTGAAACAAACCAAACATCAGCTGTTATTGATCATCTGAGTGAGTTATATCTGTGCTTAACTTCCACTCAGTAGTGAAAGCCAGCGGGGGTTTGAAAAGGATGTGCCGGCAGTCGGACGTTCTCTCCGGCTAAAGGAGCCTCGATAGCCCGGTCAGCTGACAGCTAGTGAGGCGAGCTGCTGGTAGAGCAGCGGCAACGACAGCTCCGAAAACAGGAGCACTTTTTGTAATTAAGAGATATCTTGATAAACGAGCTGATATTTGAGGTTTACACATTTACATTCTCGCCTCAAAACACCTTAAAAGTTTATTTTGTGTCACAGAAACAATCATATTTCAAACTTTATGGCCGCTTTCCTCCGCTCTGGTCTAAGCCCGCCACTCCTGACCAGCCCCGCCCCACAGATAAAACTCCGCCCCCTCATTTGAATATAAGAACATGAAATAAAAAGAGCTTCAAATGAAAAACGGGGTTAAAAAATAACATAAAATACATGAAATACGTAAAATAGCTTTACAAAATAAAAGTTGTTTTCTCGCTGGTTGCCAGTCAGTTTTAGAATTGATTTTAAGGTTTTACTATTTGTTTCTAAGGTGCTACATGGGTTAGCACCTTCTTACCTGTCCGATCTTATAAGCCTGCAGACTCCCACTAGGTCTGCTGAGCAAATGCTCCTAACTGTCCCGAGGTCAAGATTAAAACACAGAGGTGATCTTTGCAGCTGTTGCTCCGAAACTCTGGAACAAATTGCTCCTTCATATCAGGACCTCTTCAACAGTCGACACTTTGAAAACCCATTTTTATTCTTTGGCTTTGAAATCAGAATGAGTCCTGGAGACATTAGTGATGCTGCTTTCTTTTACTTATGTTTGATTATTTTATGTTTCCTGTCTTAACTGTCTCCTTATCTTATGTTTTATAATCTTTTATTCATTTTAAATGTACAGCATTTTGGTCAACTGCTGCTGTTTTAAATGTGCTTTAGAAATAAAGTTGACTAACAGTAAAGGTGGTATTTACCTGCATTTATATCAGCGGGGTATGGAGCTATATTGTCACATTTTGACAAGTTAAATTTAGAGAACACAGAAACATCTGAAAAAAATCACATTTGAAAACAGCAAACAGAAATGAAGCAGCACCCTCAAACCCACAGCTGATACTTTTGATTTAGAACTTGGTCAACAGATGTTCTCTTGACACCTACAACACTGGACTCCAGTTCAAGAAGAGCGTGTTAAGTATCTTTGACTTCCTGTAACTCATGAATATACAGCTGTGTTCAAAATAATAGCAGTCCCACATCACTAGCAGAAGCTTTAGTAAAGGTACAGAAAACCAACAGACCCAACAGGCATGACGTGCATGCTGCTGATTCTGGGAAACTGAATCATTTACTGAAAGGGGCGTGTTCAATTAGTGAGGTCATTGATGATGTGAAAAAAATAGGCGTCAAACAGGTGGACCTTATTTAAGGATCAAGGCAACTGACGCTGCATATGCTGGCTGTGCATTGGTCCTTGAAAACCAGAGTAAAATGGGTCGTTCAAGAC
Source organism: Archocentrus centrarchus (assembly GCF_007364275.1). Classification (NCBI taxonomy): domain Eukaryota; kingdom Metazoa; phylum Chordata; class Actinopteri; order Cichliformes; family Cichlidae; genus Archocentrus; species Archocentrus centrarchus. The sequence goes on from NW_022060271.1 coordinate 244,090, forward strand.
ACTGTTCAGAAGAAGAGCGTTCTTTGATTAAGACATTAATAAAAGAGGGTAAACCTATAAAGAAGTGCAGAAAATGATAGGCTGTTCAGCTAAAATGATATCAAACGCTTTAAAATTGCTGCCAAAACCAGAAAGGTGAGAAAAAAAAAGAAAAACGACTTTTTGAATGGATCGGAGAATAACCAAAGGCTCAGCCAATGATCAGCTCCAGGAGGATCAAAGAAGATCTAAGATTGACTGTGAGTACTGTAACAATCAGACAGCATCTATGTGAAGCCGAGCTACCAGCAAGAAGCCCCCACAATGTCCCATTGTTAAAAAAACATACATGTGCTGAAGCGGTTACAATTTGCCAAAGAACACACTGACTGGCCTAAAAAGAAATGACGTAATATTTTGTGGACTGATGAGAGTAAGATTGTTCTTTTTGGGTCTAAGGGCCACAGACAGTTTGTCAGACGTCCTGCAAACACTGAATCGAGCCACAGTGAAGACGGTGAAGCACGGTGGTGCAAGCATCATGATATGGGAATGTTTCTCGTACTATAGTGTTGGTCCAATTTACCAGGGATCATGGATCAGTTTGAGTACATCAGAATACTGGAAGAAGTCATGTTGCCTTATGCTGAAGAGGAAATGATCTTGAAATGGGTGTTTCAACAAGACAAAGACCCCAAACACACCAGCAAGTGAGCAAAATCCTGGTTCCAGACAACAGAATTCAAGTAATGGAGTGGCCAGCACAATCCCCAGACCTTAATCCCATAGAAAACTTGTAGGCTGACATAAAAAATGCTGTTCATGAGGCAAAGCCTAGAAATGCAGAGGAACTGTGGAAGGTAGTACAAATGTCCTGGGCTGCGTTACCTGTTGACCGGTGCCAGAAGTTGGTCGACTCCATGTACCACAGATGTGAAGCAGTTATCAGAAACGGTGGTTATGCAACTAAATATTAGTTTATGAGTCTCAGGAAAGTTGAGTCTTCAAGCATTTCTTAGTTTCTACAGAAAATGTTTGAGTCTGTAAAGAAAGACATCAACACTGCTGTTTTTTTGAACATTATATTTCTTGACTTTCTGTAAAATACTATCAAATTCAATGACTTTATCCAATTTTCTTGCTTTGGAATAGAACGTGCAGGGTCCCCAATGCATTTGTGTTCATTAAAATACAATTTATCTGAAGAATTTTGAGGTTTACTTACCTTTGCTATTATTATGAACATAACTGTAAGCCTCTGCAGCACCCATAAGCCAATAGGGTTCCGGGGTGAAACCTTCCAAATGCAGAATCTCCATCCACATAGGAATGAAACGCCCGTTCCAAAATCTTTTTGCTAGGTGTTCCCGATACCTGAAAACGTAGTGACGTTCTAGAGGAAAGACACAGATCTCCCTTCTGTGCTTTTGGATCAGCATTTTAAGAACAGACTTTAAGGAGAGCTTCAGGAAACCCAAAACCACCTCCGGTAGCTGTCCCACTATCTCCACAGGCAGTCCTCGTACACCCAGGTGGATCCATCAGTTTGTATGCTCTGACCTCTGACCCCCTCAAATCCTGAAGCTGCATAGACACTGCAGCTGTCGGGGTCAACCTCTGCGTGTTGTCAGAGCTCTCGTTGAAGTAAGCCACGGTTGTGTCCGTTGAAGGTCGGATGTTTTCAAAAATGATGCACGGCAGCCGTTTTAAAGCGTTATAGCAGCTGGGCAGCAGGTGGAGGGAGAGGGAGGCGTGGCTCTGTTTACAAGTGAACAGTTTTTCTTACAGTGTTTTTCTCTCTTAGGCTGTGATTAAAGAGTTTGTTGACTTTAGATATTTTAGACTCCATCATCTTCAGCCACTCATGCACAGGGAGTCATAGCACGTTATGAAACACAGCTGACTGAGAGTTATAATAGTCTAATAAAAAGTCATCACCATGCTCCGGCTGTTCAGTGGTCTGTCTGCTTGTTCTAAAAATCCATTTACCAAAGAGCTCCTCTTCCTTTCCTACACACTGAAGGTCAAAACGCTTTTAGGTGCAGGTGGTGGCAGCAGGGGTGGAAGCTGTTCATCTTCTTGCTCTTCCTTTATTTTATCAATCACCAAAACTGCCAGGTATCATCATTGTCCTCTTCTTGTTTGACATCACACTTGTTGGTCTGTGTGCTCATTAGTTGTTAGTTATAATTATCAAAATGAAAAGAAACAAACATTTGAAATATATCAGTCTGTGTGTAATGAATAAATATAATATCCAAGTTTCACTTTTTGAATGGAATTACTGAAATAAATCAACCTTTTCACGATATTCTAATTTGATGACCAGCACCTGTACTGACACTCTCACACTGCTCACTGTCACAGCTCAGAGTTCAGCTTCACACTTTGTTAAAGCTCATCTGTGGAATGAAGTCCGGCCGGCCGCACGGCACTGCCGAGGAAAGAGGAGGAGCTTCGGTTTCCTCATAGTTTCACACCTGAGCGCTCCGGCTGGAGGCGGGGCTGCAGCCTCACCCTGACACACACAAAGCTCCACCTTCAGTCCTGACGCTCACACATCCACTGTAGGCAGTCTGCCATGATGTTTGGCTGCAGCCACTAAATGTGACTCACTGAGGCCTCTTTTCCACCGACGGGTTCTGGTGCCGGTGCCAGTATTTGAACCATTCACTCGGTGCTCGGCTGAAAAATGGGTTCAACTCGGGCCCACAAACTAGCTGGTGTTGAACCAAGAACAGGTGACTCTGCCGTGTCAACATCAAGTTTTCTGTTGTGTCTTTTCTGGTCCTGACTGTGGCAGCTGTGCTGCTTCTGGATCAGCCCACCAGCTTCTTCTTTGTGTGAATAGTTGGCAGGTCTGGGGTCAGTTTCAGAGCCTTTGTAACAACTAGATTCAGTGTGTGTGCAGTGCAGACCGCAGGGCGCAGCTTCAGCTCCTCCAATCATATTACTGCACCATCAGGAACGAGACATGTGACTCTTGATGTCACACAGGCCAAACTTTCCTCTGTGTGTGTCTGTGGGAATTTGACTCCACTAAGCAGTGCAGACCTCAGACCTGCCATCTCCACAGAGCAGCTTCCAGCCCAGCAGGCGTCCATATGAAGCTAAGTCCACGTGTCTGCTGTCAGACTGCTGCAGGAACTTTGTGGAGCTCAGCTTTGGCCTCGTCTCTCTCTTGTTGGTATTTGTCCTTTCCAGCCTAAAGTGAAGGAAGAAATGAAGGATTTATTGGAGGACGGCGCTGATCCGTGTCACACACAGACCTTCCTGGTTGGGAGAACACAGGTTGGATCCAGCTTTGCTCTGAAGGCCCTGAAGCCTTTCTCCTCAGCTCTGCTGAGTGTGTCTGTAACCATCATCCAGCTGCTCCTTTCTGCTCGCTGCTATACAAACATTAGATTATATTCAACTTTATTGGCATTAAAAAGTTCATATTCACCAAGAACTGTAGCATCCAATCTGAGTGCAAACAGCATGTAAGGTGCAGACAATAATGCAACATTTAAATATGCGTCTACAGTATATGCACATTTTATATGCATGTGTATAATGATGTTAATGGTGCCTCCGAGGCCGAGACCAACACACAGCTCCATGGAAGCAGAAACACCTCAAAGATGTGTGTGTGAAGGCTGGCTCAGCTCTGAGGACACATCATCCAAATATTGAGGGGAGCCAAATGGAAACCAGTGGAATCAGTGTCTCCAACAGGTGCTCACAGGTGGGCCTCCACACGCTGCACCTGGATTTTTAGAGCCTCCATAAAGTCGGCCTTCAGCAGATGTGCTAAATCTGACCCTGGAGCAGCTTCACAGAGTATTCAGAGCCTTCACTTTGTCACATGTTGTTCTGCTGCAGCCTGATGCTGCAGCTGTTTCCATTCATGTTCTCCTTCATCTCCACTCAGATGATGATGAAGTGACAGCAGAACTTTAGGATGTTCTCCAAAGAACAGAGTGAAATCTCAGATTTCCTGAAGGATTCAGAGCTTCTGCACAAACACTTGAAATGGAGCTCAGGTTCCTCCCGTTCCTCTAGATGATGCTGAGATGTTTCTGCAGCCTGATTGGATCAAAGCTTTGAAGCAGCCTGGTTAGTGTGCGCACAAAGCTGCTCAGTCACAGGAAGTCAGTGACATCAGTGCAAAGAGCCTGAGATGATGTGTGTCTGTCAGAGACATCAGTCAGTGACACATTAGCAGTGAAACGAGGTGTGCTGGAAGTGTGCAAACACAAAGTCCACGAGGAGGCAGGAACCCCGAACATCCAAACACTGAAACACTAAAACATTCACAACTTCCAAGAACTCGGAATCTGAATCCCAACAAGCTCAGAGACACCACTGAAGGAACTTCACAGCAACACAACTTCAAAGAAACACACAACACTGGGCAAAGGGCCCAGGACCATGACACATTATTGATCCTCAGGAGGAGGTCAAAGGTCATTCAAAGGTTTTCTCTCTCCTGCTTCAAGATCCAGCAGGTATCAGCAGAGGAGCTTCAGTGTGCCCAGCAGCACATGACTGTTTCCATGTGACCTCTGACCTTTAACACAGCAGGAAACAGAAGTGAAGCATGAAAAATGGATGAAGTTCACAGGAAGAAGAAAACTAAATGAATGACTTTAATTATTGATGTTAAAGTTCATCAGTGAACTAAAGTGTCTCAAATCTTCCAGAATCAGAATCAGAATCAGAATCAGAAGGTTTTTATTGCCATATGGGTGAACAGGTTCACAGCATTAGGAAATTGCTGCGGTACTTCGTGCTTACAGAAAAAACAAATAAGTATAAAAACTACAAGACAATATACAAGTATACAAATTGCAAATATACAGAGATATTAGAGCTATGACTATAGCACAATATTACAAAATTACAAAATATACAGTGCAGAGACTAATTAAAAGATAGAAGAATGTAGACTATATTCCACTAATATGTACATCAGTGCAATCAGACAGGTGCATAAACATAGGGTCATCAGCGTTTGTGGAGGGTGGTGGTAACAGTCTTAGGGTAATTGTTCATGAGTCCAACAGCAGAGGGGAAGAAACTGTTCTTATGGCGGGAGGTTCTGGTCCGTATGGACCGTAGCCTCCTGCCTGAGGGGAGAGGGTCAAAAAGTCTGTGCCCAGGGTAAGAGTGGTCGGCTGTGATCCGACCTGCACGCCCCAGTGTCCTGGAGGTGTACAGGTCCTGGAGAGATGGGAGGTTACAGCCAATCACCTTCTCAGCAGAGTGCACAACGCGCTGTAGTCTCTGTTTGTCACTAGTGGTGGCTCCAGCGTACCACACAGTGATGGAGGAGGTGAGGATGGACTCAATGATGGCAGTATAGAACTGCACCATGGTCCTTGCTGGCAAGTTGAATTTCTTCAACTGCCGCAGGAAGTACATCCTCTGCTGGGCCTTTTTGATGACAGAGGTGATGGTGGGCTCCCACTTGAGGTCCTGGGTGATGGTAGTTCCCAGGAAGCGAGAAGAGTCCACTGTGGTGATGGGGGTGTCAGTCAGGATGATGGAGGGTAGAGGGGCTGTGTGCTTCCTAAAGTCCACTATAATCTCCACTGTCTTCTGGGCGTTCAGTACCAGGTTATTGTGGCTGCACCAGGACGCCAGACGTTTGACCTCCATCCTGTAGGCCGACTTGTCCCCGTCTGAGATGAGTCCGATGAGAGTCATGTCGTCTGCAAACTTAATAAGCTTGACAGACTGGTGGTCAGAGGTGCAGCAGTTGGTATACAGGGAGAAGAGCAGAGGAGAGAGGACACAGCCCTGAGGAGTGCCAGTGCTGATGGTCCGGGAGTCCGAGACATTCTTCCCCAGCCTCACGTGCTGCTTCCTGTTCGTCAGGAAGTCAGTGATCCACCTGCAGATGGGATCAGGCACGTTCATCTGGGACAGCTTTTCTTGGAGGAGATCAGGGATGATGGTGTTGAAGGCAGAGCTGAAGTCCACAAACAGGATCCTGGCGTAGGTTCCCTGGGAGTCCAGATGCTGTAGGATGAAGTGCAGAGTCAGGTTGATGGCGTCGTCCACAGACCTGTTGGCTCTGTAGGCAAACTGCAGGGGGTCCAGAAGGGGGGCTGTGAGGGACTTGAGGTGGGACAGCACCAGACGCTCAAATGACTTCATGACCACAGAAGTCAGTGCCACAGGTCTGTAGTCATTTAGTCCAGTGATCCTTGTCTTCTTGGGGACAGGAACAATGGTAGCGGTTTTAAAGCAGACAGGCACGTGGCAAGCCTCCAGTGAGGAGTTGAAGATGTTCGTGAACAATGGGGCAAGCTCGTTAGCACAGTGTCTCAGTGTGGCAGGTGAGACACCATCTGGACCTGGAGCTTTGCGAGCTTTGACACTCCTGAACTGCTTTAGCACCTGGTCCTCCTGAATACAAAAGACTGTGGGGGTGGGGGAGGAGGGGGACTCTGGGGTGGGAGTCCTTGATGATGTGGGCTTCTCTGAGGTGTGGGGAGTGGGGGAGGTTGGGGGGTGAATATTTGTGTTGGCTGTATTGTAGTTGGGACTGGTGGAGGTGTGACGGCTGCTGAACTGACCATCAAAACGACAATAGAACTCGTTCAGTCTATTTGCAGTTTGTAGGTCGTCTGTGGAGTGGGGGGGTTTAGGCTTGTAGTTGGTAATCTGCCTAAAACCTTTCCATACAGAGGCCGCGTCGTTCTCTGAGATCTGCTGCTGTATATTCTCAGAGTGATGTGATCTAGCAGTGGCCACTTCCTTGCTAAACCTGTACTTGGCCTCTTTGTAGCAGTCTTTGTCCCCACTTTTAAAAGCCTCCCTCTTCTCTATCCACAGCTGCTTCAGTTTGGGAGTAAACCAGGGTTTGTCACTGTTATAACACACCCTGGTGCGTGATGGCACAATGCTGTCCTCGCAGAAGTGGATATACGAGGTTACAGTGTCCGTGTAGTCATCCAGACTGTCACAGGCAGCCCTCATTGAGTCCCAGTCTGTAGTTTCGAAGCATGTGCGGAGCTCCTCCACAGCCTCATGGGTCCACTGCTTTGTTGTCCTCACCACAGGTTTTGAGAGCTTCAGCCTCTGTCTGTACGCGGGGATCAGGTGGATCATGTCGTGGTCAGAGAGGCCGAGTGCAGCGCGGGGCACTGCGTGATAAGCCCCGCTTATCGTGCTGTAGCAGTGGTCTAGTGTCTTCTCCTCTCTGGTCGGACATGTGATATATTGTTTATATTTGGGAAGTTCCTGTCTCAGGCTGGCTTAAGTCCCCAAGTACGATGATAAGAGAGTCCGGGTATGTCCGCTCCATGCACAGAATCTGCTCTGTGAGCGCGCACTGGGCCTCGTGCACGTCCGCGTCCGGCGGGATGTAAACAGCAGCCAGTATGAATGAAGCGAACTCCCGCGGAGAGTAGAACGGTTTACAGTGAATGAAAAGATATTCCAGTGAGGGAGAGCAGTGCTTAGCAATCACTGTCACATCCGTACACCAGCCACTGTTGATGTAGAAGCAGACTCCTCCACCTGTAGCCTTGCCGGAAAGCGCAGCTTGCCGGTCTGCGCGGAGGAGATGAAATCCCTCCAACTGGAGCGCGCAGTCCGGTATCTCCTCACACAGCCATGACTCCGTGAAGCATAACACACAGGATTTGGAAAAGTCTCTATTCATGCTCCTCATCAGTATCAGTTCGTCCATTTTGTTCCTAAGTGAACGCACGTTGGAGAGGAAAATCCCAGGTAAGGCTGTGCGTAATCCACGTCTCCTTAGCCTCACAAGCACGCCAGCGCGCTTCCCTCTCTTTCGGCGTTTCACTTTCTGGGCCAGAGTGTGTAATAAATCCGCCGCAGATGCGACAAAAACAGGAAATAAATCCGAAGGTGTTGTGGACCTAATGTTGAAAAGCTCTTCTCTGGTGTAAGAATACCCAGAAGAGTGTCCAGACACAGAAATAACGCACAAAAACAAGCAAAACAGAGCGCACCGAAGTACCAGGGCATCCATTCGCGGCGCCATCTTGGACTAACCCTAACCCAGAATAATCGAGTGCATTCAAACATTAATGTGACCTTTAGGGTCAGCTGCTCTCAGGCTGTTTGTACTGATGTGTGACAGCAGGACGGCTCTGACCCCTCACAGGCCTCTCACACTGGGACGTAGACTCTGCAGACCCTGAAATATGAGTGTTTCCAAAACGAGCGCCCCCTACAGGCAGCAAGAGACAATGCAGCCTGATTACCTGCAGACTGCTTATTAAAATCACGTTTCCTCGTCATGGTTCAGCTTTTCCTGCAGCAGCTGATGCCACTTAGTCCCCACAGAGCTTTCAGTGTGAACAGATGGGACGCCGTTTTATTAACAGTGTGCTGAAAGGAAAAGATCCTGAAAACATTTATATGAGGAACAGAGCAGCAGCTGCTCAGCACTGACTGACATTACTGTGCTTTCGTTATGAAGATTACACTGTAAGAGGCTGAACTCTGCTGCAGCTCCTGTGCACAGCTGATCATCATCATTATTGAATCCTTTATTGAAACAGGCGGGCCCTCTGACAGATCCAACCCTTTCCAACGTTCCTGAAATCAGAGAACGCAGCTTCATCTCTTGGAGCCGCTTCCATTTACAGGCAGCCGAGGATTTCAATCCAGCTCAGTGTGAACGGCTGATGTTCAGATGTCCTGACACCGAATCCAGTCATGGAGGGAAGCAGGCAGCGTGTGCAGCAGAGCCTGGAAATAAGCATCAGTGCTGCTCTCTGCCATCAGCAGGTGAAGGCAGTAAAGTGAGCGTGACACCAGCAGCCCTCCTTCCTGTTTACCTGCAGGCAGGACTTCCTGCAGTCGCTATCCTGCTGTTCAAACATGAACTGATTGATGTTTCTGGGCTTTACAGGCAGATATTATTGTGTTCATCCAGCTGCTCTCACTCACTCTGAACATTTCAAACATATCAGAGTCTAATATTTATGAGCTGAAACCAAATGATGTGTTTGGATGTTATTAGTCAAGTCAAGTCAAGTCAAGTTTATTTATAAAGCACATTTAAAACAACGACGTTGACCAAAGTGCTGTACAAGATCTGTAACCCCAAGGACTATACTAAATAAAAATAAAAATATATAAATAAATAAATAAAATAATAAAATAAAAATAAATAAATAAAAACATTAAGAACAATAAATAACATAAGAAAATTAAAAATTAAAACGTTTAAAACAAGTACCATAAAATACCATAAAACAATCATCTAAAAGGAGGTAGCACTGCAGCCAAATGCCAAGGAAAAGAAATGTGTTTTTAATAGAGATTTAAATGTGTGTATCGTCTGAGCTGTGCGAATATGGAGAGGTAGATCGTTCCATAGCTTTGGTGCTGCTGCTGCAAAAGCTCGATCACCTCTCTGTTTTAGTCTAGTTTTAGGCCTCTGTAAGAGCAGCTGGTTCGATGACCTCAGAGCTCTTACAGGGGTGTGACAGTGAAGCAGCTCAGACAGATACAAAGGTGCCAGTCCGTTTAAGGCTTTAAAAGTAAGCAATAAAATCTTAAAATCGATTCTAAAACGGACAGGGAGCCAGTGAAGGGATGACAGGACTGGGGTAATGTGTTCATGCTTTTTTAAACCGGTTAAAAGACGAGCTGCCGCATTCTGGACTACCTGCAGGCGGCGCACAGATGATTGATCTATGCCAAAGTACAGAGAATTACAGTAGTCCAGGCGGGAAGTAATAAAAGCATGAATAACTTTTTCCAGGTCCTGCTGTGGGAGATAAGGTTTTACCTTGGCAATAACTCTGAGTTGGTAAAAACTGATTTTGGTAACAGCACTTACTTGCTTCTCCATTTTAAAACTACTATCTAAAATGACACCCAGATTTTTCACAGCATCACGACAGTGAGGAGCCAAATGACTCGGAGTGCCAGAGGAGTAGCTTGAGGGGTCAAATTTACCAAAGCATATGACCTCGGTTTTGCTTTCATTAAGATTTAGGAAATTGTTTCTCATCCAGGACTTGATGTCACTTAGACAGTTCAGCAGGGGTTCCCATGGATCTCTGCTGTTCAGTTTGATGGGCATATACACCTGGATGTCGTCAGCAAAACAGTGGAAACAAATATTATGTTTCCTAAAAATCGACCCTAGAGGCAACATATACAATGAGAAAAGAATTGGGCCCAGAATGGACCCCTGAGGCACTCCACAAGAAAGCTTTGCTGTGGTAGAAAAACAGTTTCCTAGATGGACAGAGAAACTTCTATCAGTAAGATAAGATCTGAACCAAGTCAGAACCGTGCCTTTAATGCCAATTTCATGTTCTAGGCGGGATAGAAGGATCTCGTGGTCCACAGTGTCAAAGGCAGCTGACAGATCTAGAAGTACTAAAACTGCAGGACTACCAGAGTCCACAGTTAAAAGCAGATCGTTAAAAACTCTTAAAAGAGCCGTCTCTGTGCTGTGACGCATTCTAAAACCTGACTGAAACTTTTCCCACATTCCATGTTCACTTAAAAATGCTTGAAGTTGCTTAAAAACAACTTTTTCAAGAACCTTGGATAAAAATGGTAATTTAGAAATTGGTCTGTAGTTTGAGAGAACATCAGGGTCAAGGTTCTTCTTCTTGATTAGAGGCTGTACAACTGCATGTTTAAAGGCAGCTGGAACACAACCAGATGCAAGCGCACTGTTAATCAGAGCGAGGATAGTTGGTCCCACTGAATCAAAAGCCTCTCTAAAAAGGCGAGACGGAACACAGTCTGTGGGAGAGTTTACAGGTCTCATATTTTGAATCACCTCCTTTAGTGTGGAGAGTGTGACAGGCTCAAACTGCTCAAAGACAGCTCTGCTGGGAGGAGGTGCAGATGAGTCTGTTTCAGCCTGAGGTGATGAAGGCCTGAGGGCAGAAATTTTTTCCACAAAAAATTTCTTAAAGTTTTCGCACAGTGCAGGACAGACCTTGGCTTGGTTCACATTACAGCGAGGATCAGCGAGTGAATTAAAAACACTAAAAAGAAAATGAGGCCTGTGACTGTTACTTGAAACAATGTTAGAGAAATAAGCAGACTTTGCATATTTTACTGCTTTCTGGTATTTCAATAAACAGTTACGCAGGATCTCTAAGGAGACATGGAGCTTATCCTTCTTCCACCTTCTCTCAGCGCGTCTGCACTCACGTCTGAGAGCGCGGGTTGTCTCATCCAGCCAGGGCTGGGAGGAAGGTTTGGTGCGTTTGGTTGTAAAAGGGGCAATACAGTCCAGTACAGCAGTGCAAGCAGATATAAAAGAGTTAGTGAAGTCCTCGGTATTCAGGCTCAAGCAAAAATCCAAATTGCTTAAGTCAGAGTTTTTAAAAGCAGCTGCAAAATCAGCAGCGCATGAAGAGTTAACCAAGCGCACACGACGTGTAGAGGATACTCTATTTATCCCAGAGCTGGGGAGCGCTGCTGTAAATAAAACAGGAAAATGGTCCGATATACCACAGTCACGTATCCCTGTGATGCAGACTCTAAGTCCATAAGACAGCACCAGATCCAGTGTGTGACCTTTTTCATGAGTGGGACCACACACGAGTTGTGTTAAGTTAAAAGAGTCAATAAGCGAGGCAAATTCTTTAACCAGTGGACCACTCTCACAACACACATGAATATTAAAGTCGCCAACAATTAAAATACGGTCATATTTTAGTATGAGACCCGTCAGCAAGTCAGCAAAGTCACCGATGAAGTCCTTCGTGCACTTCGGTGGTCGGTAAATCACCGCGCAGAGCACCGAGGGGGAAGAGTTTATCTCCAACAGCTGCAGTTCAAAGCTGGCGTACAGGTCTGCCGAGACCTGACGACAGCGAAAACTGCATTTAAATATTGAAGCAAGTCCTCCACCTTTTCCAGAGATCCGCGGGGAGCTGAAGAAAGAACAGCTGGGAGGTAAAAGTTCGGAAAAAGGTGCAGACTCACCAGCATGAAGCCACGTCTCAGTCACAAACATAAAATCCAACTGCTGTGCGATGAAAAAGTCATTGAGAAGGAAAGTTTTGTTGGCTAACGATCTAGCATTTAGTAGGGCCATTCGGATGTCCAGATCCTTGTTAGCTGAGGCCGGGGCCCGCTTCAACAGGCGAAGGTTAGCATGGTTTACGCCGCCTCCACGATCCCGCATCCTGCGCCAGGACGAGAGACGCCGAGTCTCCAGGATGACAGGTGGGACAATCGGCCTGATCCAGCGACGCCCGAAATCCACAGGCAGCCCAACAGCCTTGAGGCAAAGACCACCATCCAGGGGGTAATGAACAGACAAACCTAGGAGTCTCAGGTAAGTTTTGACCCGCACCGCGATACCTCCCCGCTTTCCGCGTCTCCTCTGGCGTTTGTTGGGGACCGGAGCACTGGGCAGCCGGCGCAAATTCTCAGGTACATCCGATAGGTGTGGAGGAAAAATCGTTGAGTTTTTCTTTACAGTATATGCTGGTACCAAAACAAACTGGAGGTTTAGAAGTGTCTGCCGATCGTAGGTGATCAAAGCGGAGACATCTGGGCAGATGACTACCAGGAACAGAGCGACAGCAAACAATACACAGAACAGCTGACGGCAGCCCGTACACAGTGGCGCCATCTTAGTTTCGTAGGAAGGAAGTCTGGGTTTCAGCTTTGGTGCTGACTTCCTGTTTGTAAGCTCACAGAGCAGTCTGAATGATCTGAATGAGTTCTAGCTGACACACTGACATGTGCAGCACTGTATGGCCTCCAGCCTTTGACAGAAAGAAGATGAAGCATTGATGGATGCTGTCCAGGCAGCTGCTCCAACACCTCCACCTGTCTGTGTTCCTGCAGGTGAGCACGATGCAGCAGCACGACTGAAGGCAGGACTCCCCTCTGTTTCCACCCACTGCTCAGCATGAGTCAGTGTAAATGTTGCAGTTATTCTCCTGCAGCTGGTTTCCTTCATGCTCAGGGTGCAGCTTTGTTGTAAGACTTCATGAGGCCCCATCAGCAGCTGAAGGCTCACTGGGTGAGGACATCTTCAAACAGAGATGCTGGACATTTCTGCTGTGGGATATCTGAGCATCTTTGTGGTGGAAGGTGTGATGTGACAGGACATGTGGGTCCATGAGCTCTACAGCAGAGTGAGCCACTGTCACAGGAGGTCAGGAGGACCAGAGGCTCCTGGGTCCAACTAGGAGGAGGAGGAGGCCGCAGGTCTGAGCCCCCCCTCTGAGGCTGGCAGCAAACAGATGTAGTGTCTGATCTACAAAGTCAGATCTTTGAGCAGATGTTCAGTGGAAGGTCATGTAGGAGTTTCCATCTCACTCTGATGTGTGAAGCATGCTGCAAGCAGAGAGCAGAGAGAGAAGAAGCAGCTCAACATGAGGCTGACTCAGTGCTGTGTTCAGGACCACCAGAGTCCTTCTCTCCAGTGGACAGCCACTGTGTTCAGACTGTGGGCAGTTGTTGGTACTTTGGAGCCACTGACTAAATGAAGAGGAGCAGAGGCTTTGGTTTCAGTGGCTCACAGTCAGCTGCATCATCAGTGCCTCTTTAAAGCTTCCACAGCATCATGTGTTCATCAGTGACTCCAGTGAGGACACATCAGTGGATCATCATCATCATCATCATCATCAGCTCTTACAAACTGACACACTTTGTTCCCACAGTACAACCTGCAGATGGAAGCAGCTGGACTTCTTGGAGGTTCTCCAGAGTTCCTAAAGGTTATTGAAGCCGTGCACTTTGACCTCAAATTTGTTCAGACTCTGAGAGCTGATGATGTTTCCTGCTGTTCCAAATCTGTCCACAAACCACAAACACATGGCTGCAGATGCAGTTTAAACACTTTATTTTACTGAACTGTTGTCATGAGTTTAAATTTAAAACAGGAAAAATAGGAAACCTACAGCTGGAGCTAACGAGCCTGAGTTAACGAGCCTGAGTTAACGAGCCTGAGTTAATGAGCCTGAGTTAATGAGCCTGAGTTAACGAGCCTGAGATGGTTGTTGGTTTAAATCTGGAGTCTGTCTGTTTATCATGGCTGATGCTGCTGCATAGTTGATTATAATACTGCACACACACATGCACACATTTGGGGTAGTGAGAACAAGGGAAGGACAAACTGGAGGAGGACACACATGATAATAAATGAGAATATTTATTTAAAGTAACATAAATAACATAACCAAACTGTGTAACTCAGTAGTGTGTGTGTGTGTGTGTGTGTGTCAGTGTGTGTGTTTGCAGGTGTGTGTCAGCGTGTGTACTGATTGGTTGGATCAGCATGGAGGACAGCAGCTCTCCTCTGATGCAGCAGTGAGTGCAGAGATGCAGTGTTGGTGCTGATGAAGCCTGAATGCTGTCAGCTGCCTCTGCTCACAGTTTGCCTCCTTCAGTCTCTCTGAGCTGTGGGAGGAGCTCGTCTCACCGCTCTGCTCTCTGAGAGCCTCTGACAGGCTCACTGTGAGCTCTTGGTGTCTCTGAGAGATCAGAAGGTGGATTGGAGTGTTTGAGGCTCACTCAGAAACGCTCACTGTGAAGCAGAGCAAACCTGAGCGGCTGCTGCTCTGGTTTCATCTCAGAGGATGAAGAGCTTTGAGAAAAGCCTCATTTTAAGAGCACAAAGAGGCCAAAATGTGAAGGTGGAAACCAAAGGCTTCTTTGCACAGTGAGCTCGCTGCTTCACACTGTTTCCTTTGTGCTCTTCAGCAGTGACGATGGAGATCAGTCCCACTGTAGTTGGTGCTGAGCATCACTAACACGGCTCAGCCAGCATGGAGGCTCTGAGGAAGACTCTGCTTGGTGTCAGTGTGATGTCCTGATGCTCCTGCAGCTCGGTGTGCTCACTTCTTTGGATCCAGCATCGCAGACGGAGGACGGCGATGCTGCTTTCAGATTGGCCGACCTCCGACCCCGGTCCCGCTGTCACATCTCAGCTAGAAGAAACGACTCCTGCAGGAAGAGCTGCAGATGGAGGTTTGTGTGTCTGTGTGTCCCACTCTGTGACCCCTCGGCTCTCTCTGTGCACTGGATTCACTGTCTGCTTCCACTGGGAAGCAAACTGGGCTCAGATCAGAACCTGGACCTCCAACAAAGCTCCACTCCTGTTATTCAGGAGCACTTTAACCAAATCCATGTGATCATAACAAGGCGACACTTTGTTGATCACAATCAGCAGGTCTGAATATTGTGTTAACATCATGTTGGTTCAAATGAACTAAAATCCTCCTGATTCCAGGACAGTGAAATAAATGTGAGCTGAGCTTTGATTGGTTTGTGTGTGAGGCAGTGAGAGCTGCAGAGGGCGTGTCTGAGGGAGGGAAACAGGAAGTTTGCAGCTAAAATCTGCTCCCAATGAATCCTGGAGCAGGACCGTCACACTCTGCTCCCAGACCAGCTGAGTTCTTCACGTGTCTCCTTCAGTCAATAATGGCTGTTAGAGTGTGTGCTTTCCTTTCCAACAAGGACCTCCAGCTGTTTGTCCCCCTCTGCACTTCAGGCTGTCTGCTTGTCATGTCTGTGTGTGTCCACCAGGGGTCTCCCTCATTGTCTCTGCAGCCATGAAGAAGAGTTTTCTTCAGCCTCTCTGCTCACTGTAATGTGTGATCATTGTGTCACAGATGAAGACAAATCAAACACACTGAGCTCAGCAGGAACTTCCTGCTAACACAAAGTAAAATGAGCCAAACAACCAGAACATTTCCCCCCTCTGCAGCCCTGTTAGCAGGGCTCGTACACCTTTTCCAGCATCAAATTCAAGCACTTTTTAAACACGTTTAAGGTCCATTTTCAAGATTTTCCAGCACATTAAGGGGTCATTCACAATTATCAACATTTTCCAACAACCAATGATTTATAAAGGAAAATCATGAACATTATCAGGGGGGCCCACTACTGTGTGGTAGTGGAGCAATTTACCATTTGCAATTTAGAAGTGTGGCGGCATAAACATTTTGCGTACCTCCAGTGCAGTACAATATTTTAAGATTTCCAGGATTTTTCAACACCAGGATGTGTTTTTAATACTTCCTATTACATTAAACATCTCCTGGCATGTCTAGGTGATATTAAAGCTTGGTTGGCCTTGAACTTTTTAAATTTTAATGAAAAGAAAACAGAGGTAATGGTGTTTGGACCCAGTGGCTCCTGTGAGTCCTCCTCTGTTGACCTGGGACCCTTGGAGGTATATTTTAAACCCATTATTACTGATCTTGGTTTTAAGGTGGACAGTGATTTTAAATTGGACAGCCAAATCAGAGCTGTGGTTAAGTCCAGTTTTTATCATTTGAAGCAATTGGCATCAGTAAAAGCATTTCTATCCAGGCAGCATTTTGAAACAGTGATCCATGCTTTTATTTTATCTCGACTGGATTACTGTAATTCACTTTATTTTGGAGTCAGTCAGTCGCTACTCTCACGTCTGCAGCTGGTTCAAAATGCTGCTGCACGACTTTTGATGGGAACTCAAAAGAGAGAGCACATGACCTCTGTCCTGGCCTCACTTCACTGGTTGCCTGTACATTTTAGGATTCATTTTAAGATTCTTATGTTTGTTTTTAAATCTTTGCACAATCTTGCCCCGCCTTACCTCTCTGAGCTTCTTCACCCCTACATACCTTGCCGGTCTCTCAGGTCAGCAGACCAGCTGCTCTTGGAGGTACCAAGATCAAGAAGGAAGCTCAGAGGGGACAGGGCTTTCTCTGTTGTTGGTCCTAAGTTATGGAATGACTTGCCTTTGCAGGTTAGAGCGGCCCCTTCACTGTCCACTTTTAAAGTTCGTCTTAAAACCCATCTTTTTTCCTTGGCTTTTAACTCCAGCGGGATCTAGTTTTAAACTGTTTTTTTTTTTAACCTGAAAGAGTTGTTGAACTGTTATTTGTGTTTTAATGTACAGCACTTTGTGTCAGCTGTGGTTGTTTTAAAGTGCTTTATAAATAAAGATGGTAAAGATGGTAAAATACCAAAGAACCAGGAGAAATGAAATGTCATGAAAAAATATCAACATCTTCTCTGTACACTTTTGGGGAGGGGGGGTCTGAAAAAGAGTACTCTTTGTAAACTTTGGGATCAGCAGTTTCAGTTAAATCTATCATATAGCAGATGAACACAGTGATATTAGAGATGTGAAATGAAGTTTATAGGAGTTACAGAAAGTGTGCAATAATTATTTAAACTAAATTAGCCAGGTGCATAATTTTGGACACCCTTGTTGTTTATTGATTTGAGTACCATCCATCCATCCGTTCTCTTCTGCTTTTCAGGGGCCAGGTCGTGGGGTCAGGAGCCTAAGCAGAGAAGCCCAGGCTTCCTTTAGCACTAATTATTGGAACACAAAATGTATTTTGTTAGCTCATTGACCCTGGATCTACATACACAGGTGAATCCTATTACGAGGGTTAAAACAACTCTCAGATGAGCTGAAGACAAAGATTGTTCAGCATCATGGTTTAGGGGAAGGATCCAAAAAGCTCTCTCAGAGATTTCAGCTTCAGTTTCCACTGTGAGGAACATAGTGAGGAAATGAAGACCACAGGCACAGTTCTAGTTCAGGCCTGAAGTGGCAGGACAAGAACAACCTCAGATAGGCAGAGGAGAAGGATGGTGAGAACAGTCATAGTCAACCCACAGAGCAGCTCCAAACACCTACAACATCCTCTTGCTGCAGATGGTGTCACTGTGCATCGTTCAGCTATTCAGAGCACTTTGCACAAGGAGAGGCTGTGTGGGAGAGTAATGCAGAAGAAGCCTTTTCTGCACACACACCACAAACAGAGTCGCTAAAGCACATTTGGACAAACCAGCTTCATTTAGGAATAAGGTGCTGTGGACTGATGAAACTAAACTGAGTCATTTGGACATAACAAGGGGCGGTATGCATGGAGGAAAAGAACACAGCACTCCAAGACAAACACTTGGTACCCACAGTAACATTTGGTGGTGGTCCCATCATGCTGTGGGGCTGTGGGGCCAGTGCAGGTACTGGGAATCTTGTTAAAGTTGAGGGTCACATGGATTCCACCTACCCACTGCGCCACTGCCACAGAATTGTTGCCAACTTAGTGACTTTGTCACTTGGACTTTTCAGACCCCCCTAGTGACTTTTCTTTTGTCCAAAAAGTGACTATGATCAAATTTAGCGACGTTTTCTGGTGTCATCTGGGACTTTTGAAGAGTTTTAGAGATATACTGGTGTTGTGCCAAAAAAATGATTTCCGGTATTTGCAAAAAAAAAGTTATTGGTTGTATTTAAATTGCTGTAATTTAAGTTTAGTCCTAAAATCTGTGAAACGTGTCAAACATGTCCCTCGTGAATGATATCACGTCATTCTGAGCGAGAAACAACACTCCTGTCACGGGTAGAAGCTGCAATCACTTCCTGGCAAAGTGCCTTTCATATATTCTTTATTAATGAGGGTAAAAATTATCACTATATTTACTATATATATTTACTGCGTCCGGTTTCCATTCTTG
>NW_022060271.1:267500-332500 GCF_007364275.1 Archocentrus centrarchus
TGTTGTCTCCATCTGTGGGGAGTTTCAGGGTCAGACTGAGGTCTCCAGTTTTCAGCAGGTCTTCATTCATCTTCGTTCGGTCTCTGTAAAGCTGGTGCTGTTCTTCAGGCTGGTCAGAGCCGCTCTGATACACGTGGACCTTCCTGTAACCATCCACCCACTCCACTTTAGCGTCTTGAGGCAGGTGAAGTGTGGTTGTGAAGGGCAGCTGGACAGACTCCACCCCGTCCTCCACCTCCACCTGGGGGACTGAGAGGACAACAAAGCACAACATGAGCTTGGATGGAGACATTTGTGTTGCCTCTAACAGGCTGAATGTTGCTGCTTCACTGGGAGCTCACTGTTAGATAGAAAGTGGTCAGTGTGAAGAGGAGACGCAGCAGAAAGATGAAGACTGACAGGAAGAAAGCAGTGAACAGACTGTTGGAGCTGCTGTTAGTGGGACAGGACTTTATTGAGTCTGTGAGGAGCAGATTGGACTTGATGAAGCAGAGAAACACAGTCTGAGTGTTTGTGTCACACTCACTTCATCACACAGCTCAATGTGAGAACATTTGGAACAATCTGATAGAAGCGTTCCTTTAGTCAAAGCAGCAAGTGGCGGTTTAACACCTCCTTGTTGTCAGATGAATCATTTGTAGGCTTTATCTCAACACAGATTGATTTTTTCTTGAAACTAACCAGCTGCCAGATACTAATATTCTAACATTATGGGAAACTCTTAAAGTTTATATTAGGGGTCAAATAATAGAGTATACTGCCCGTCTCAACACAAACAAATCCAAGCGTTTTAACGAATTGATCAAATTAATTAACAATGTCGATCAGCGACTTTGCACTGCCCCTTCAGCTAACCTCCACAAGAATCGAATAGCATTACAAACTGAAATTGATCTGCTTTTGTCTAAAGAAGCAGGAGAAAGATTTTTGAAATCTAGATTAAATTACTATGAGCATGGAGATCGGGCAGGTAGGTTGCTGTCTTACCAGCTGTGTCAGCACTCTGCTTCTGATTTTATTACAGAAATGCAAATGCAGGATGGTGAAGTGAAGTCTGACCCAAAGGATATTAATGACCAATTTAGATTATTTTACATGTCACTATATTCTTCAGATTATTCTGGTAGTCATGATTTGCTTGAAAAAGTAACATTCCCAACTATAACTGATGAGGATAAGGCCAGCCTTGAGCAGCCGATCTCAGAAGCCGAAATTGGACGTGCGATCAAGTTAATGAGAAACGGAAAAGCACCTGGCCCAGACGGTTATCCAATTGAGTTTTATAAAGCCTTTGCCAATAAATTGATTCCACTGTTGAGCTTAGTATATACTGAATCACTTAAACAGGAAAAACTCCCCACATCTATGACACAGGCTACGATTTCAGTGCTCCCTAAAAAGGGGAAAGACCCACTAAATGTGAGTCTTACCGTCCGATTAGCTTACTTGCATGTGCATGTGCAGCAATATTACTGCTGCACATGTTTCTATGGTGTTGAATGTGTAGTAATGCATCAATAAATCCCAAACAGCCACAAACATCAGACATTCTAACAGGATGACCTCTGACCTTTGACCTGCATCTACAGCACTCACCTCTGACTCTCAGCTTCACCTGTTTCCTCAGCAGGATGTTTCCCTCCCTGCTGTAGACGGTGCAGGTGTAGGTCCAGTTGTCTCCATCTGTGGGGAGTCTCAGGGTCAGACTGAGGTCTCCAGTTTTCAGCAGGTCTTCATTCATCTTCGTTCGGTCTCTGTAAGCCTGGTCCTGTTCTTCAGGCTGGTCAGAGCCGCTCTGATACACGTGGACCTTCCTGCTGTCTCCGTCCTTCCACTCCACCTTAGTGCCTTTGGGCAGGTGAACTATAGTTTTACAGGGCAGCTGGACAGACTCCACCCCTGAATCCACCTCCACCTTGTAACCTGAGAGGACACCAAAGAACATGAGCTGTAGTGAAGGTTACTACTGATCATCTTATGGAGACAGTCAAGGAGCCCCCAGAGGACACCTGCTAACCATCGGCATTATGGGTAATGTAGTAGGAGAGACTCACCTGACATGAAGTGCTGCCGGAAATGAAATAAAAGACCTCCAGAAACCACCAGAAGAACCAGGAGAACCAGGAGAGCTTTGGCCCAGGAAGGAAACCGTTCTGTGGAGAAACACAAAGAACAACATGACCTTTGACCTCTGAGTGAATGAAATCAAATAATTTACTGAACATACTTCAAGCTAAAATGTTGTGAGTCAACATTTTTATTCAGCAGTAAAAAAATAAAGTTTCATCTGAGTGATGTGAGATGGATCTACAGCAGGTGTTTGTGGCTGACCTTTGACCTGCAGCTGTACATCACTCTGACTCAGTTCATCTCCATATTCTCTAACAGAGCAGGTGTAGGTGGCGCTGTCAGACAGTTGGAGGTCGGTCAGCTTCAGGCTGAGGTCTCCAGTCTCCAGAGCGTCAGTCTTCATGGATGTTCGGCCGCTGTAACGCTGGTTCTGCTCTTTCAGTTTGTCTCCTTGGAGCTGACGCTGGTGGACGGTTGGAGGACTGAGGTCAGAGCGACTCCACAACACTGAGGGTCTGTCTAGTAGAAAAGTGTTAAACTGACAGGGCAGGATGAAGGAGTCCCCCTCATACAGCTCCACAGCTGAGGCATGCTGGGAAACTGAGGACACACACACAGAGACTCCATGAGTGACTCTGAGGTAAAGTTCAGACACATTTACAGAAACCACAGGAGACACAACGACAGGTTAAACATTGTTACAACTATTGCTGCAGCTATTGATTATTTTAGTAATCGAGTATTCTATCGATTATTCCATCAATTACCCGAGTAACTGGATAAGAAATACTTTTCTCCTATTAAGAATAGAATAGAATAGAACTTTATTGTCATTATACATACAATGAAATGAATCATTATACAGCAAACTATACAACAACATTTCATCATAAAGAAATCATAGGGGAGATGGGCGTCTGCAGCCGCTGCCACACTGGCGCCACCGCTACAACAGTCCCCGGAAAAGGAAACACACACACATCATGGGGTAGTTAGTAGATATGGCACGATACCACTTTTTTATGTCCGATACTGATACCGATATTTTACATTTGGATATCTCCGATATCGATACAAATCCGATCTTTTTTGTATTATTAATTTTAAAAATGGTTTTTAAATGCCTGGATCAATTTTACGTAAGTCAACAGACTCTCACACAACAAAATTGAAATCTTTTAGTTGTCCCACATACAAGACTAAGGACCGGGGGGGCAGAGCTTTTCAGGCTGTGGCACCAAAGCTCTGGAACTGTTTACCACTCCAGCTCATTTAGCTGACTCTGCTGAACACAGCTGAAAACTCTTCTGTTTAGCCAGGCTTTCTGTTGACTTTATTTTTATTCTTTTACTTTTAAAATGGTAATGTTATATTTTAACATGGTGTTTTATCTGTTTTTTTATATTGTGTTTTAATTACTGTACAGCACTTTGTGACTTTTTGTCTGTGTAAAGCTCTGTATAAATAAACTTTACTTCCTTACAACAATCGCTCTGTCACCTGAATCCTGTTGCTCCTGTGTGAGAAGGTGATGCATTGGCTTATGGCATGTAGGGCTGCAACTAACGACCATTTTGATAGTCGATTACTCATCAACAGGGTTATTATAGTTAATGAAAACGAACGAAATAACGAAAACTGAAATTGAAAAAACGTTGTTGTTAACTGAAATAAATAAAAACTAAAATTAAAAGGAAAAAACGATAACTAACTAAAACTGAATTGTGAGTTTACAAAACTAACTAAAACTAACTGAAATTATAGATATTGTCATTTTTTTAAAGTCTTGTGGATTGATATAAAATCATTTGTTCCGCTCTCCGAGTTTAAGCTCGGAGCGCCGTCGGGCAACGGTGTGCGCGCACACACCGCGCTGCTCCTCAAAGTAAGGACAGCGGTCTGCAGAGAAAGCAGCAGAGTCCCATGTGGAGTTTTTACTATGATAGCACAGATAGCAGCGAGTGTCTTGTTGTGGATGATGTTGTGGATGATGTACGGAACACTTCTTAGTCAGGAAAAAAAACACCAACATCAAAGTAGACCTGAGAAGCGCACACAAGGCAGCTACAGCAACCGCTCTCATCCTACAAGGCAACCCGGCCTGCACCTCCAGAGAAACGTGACTACTCGTTGGGTCAACGCAGCCACAACGTTGTGTTTACTCCTTGTGCGTTTCCGGCTACTTTATCAGTCAGATAATAACAATCAGGACTAATAATCAAAGCATCAATATAAGGACTCACAAATGTCAGCAAATTCCTGGAGGGAGCTGCTGAAACTATGGGAATGGACGTGAAGGAACGAAGAAAGTGAAAAAACAGGGACAAATATGTTTGCACCCTAAAAACTGAGCACAAAGAGCGAGGACCAAAAAACCCCCAGCACACAACCACAAGGTAATTAACACACACAATCCAGCTACACAAGCATAAATGCGGACATGAGGTCGACACTTCAGTCATAAATGCAGCCATGAGGTCGACACTTCCGTAGGCTACAGAGGCTGCAAAGACCCTACAAGTCTAATCAGCGAGCATCTAACCAAGCTAGCTCCAAAACAGAAGCAGCATCAGGTGGTGAGAACATCAGGATGCAGCTGGATGTGACCTTTGACTCCTTCAAAGAGTTTGTTTTTGTCAAACACCACATGTAGCTGTTGTTAATCTGCTGCACTGAGGCTGAACTTTATTGGGAGTTTATTGTAGAAGTTATCGAGTTTTGGAGTTCATATTGTTCTTTGTTTCTCCCTGTTGATGTTCATGTGTGTCCTTAATATTACACACATTTAGCATGTAGTGCTGCTGTCTGTGAACAGATGGTTGTTGAATTTATTTATTTAAAGGGTACCTGATTAAGTATGAAAATACTAAAACTAATACTGAAACTAACTAAAACTAAGCATAAAACCAAAAATAAAAACTAATAAAAACGAGCAAAACCGCTCTGAAAACTAATTAAAACTAACTGAATTAGAGAGAAAAAAGTAAAAACTAACTAAAACTAAACTATAATGTAAAATCCAAAACTATTATAACCCTGGTCATTGACTATTGAAACGATTAGTCAACTAATCGTGGGCAGGTGCTCACCTTGCAACTGGAGGGTTGCTGGTTCGAGTCCCCGTCTGAGCGCATGCTGTCATTGTGTCCCTGGGCAAGACACTTAACCCACATTGCCTGAGTGTGAATGTGGTTGTGTGTTTGGTGGTGGTCGGAGGGGCCGTAGGCGCAAACTGGCAGCCACGCCTCCGTCAGACTGCCCCAGGCCAGCTGTGGCTACATTAGTAACTTACCACCACCAGGTATGACTGAGGTGAGAATGAATAGTGCGTGAAATTGTAAAGCATCTTTGAGTGTCTAGAAAAGCGCTATATAAGACTGAGGCATTGTTATTATTATTATTAACTAATCGGATTATGAATCACATAATTATGGAATGACACTTATTTAACTATCAGCTTTTACATTTAGTATAAGATTATTTAAAATGTGGTAGCAAACACACGGAAGATGGATACTTCATTCAAAAATTATAATATATAAACATATAGTACTTTTTCGTCCCTGTAAAACAAAGTTAGCACAGTTTTACCAGTACCCCCCCATGACTAAACATGCCGCTGAATGCTATCCGGGCTTTAATTCTGACGTCATTTCCGGGTCCAAATGCTCCTAAATAAACAGCAATGGCATAAACAATGACTGTTCACTATTAAAGATGATGTCACATACCTTATCAACTGCAGCCATTTCCACTTCTCTTTCTCATCAGTAAAATCACAGCTGAGTGTTTTTTTTCGTGTCAGATCGGTTAAAACAAGCAGGGACACAGAATGGCGGCATATTGTTCACGTGACAGTTTGGACCCGGAAATGGAAATCTACGTCATCACTTAACCGCCCATTTGTGAAGCTCACCAGAGATAGACGGACAGGAAGACGTCTCACTCCATTTAAAAAAAAAAAAAAAACGGATCCAAGGTTTGAGACAATTTCACACTCACTCAGTGAGCACCCCCTGATCGTCTTAGCACGCCCTGTTCTTTCACCAATAGCCGCACAACATGCCCCTGAACGCTATTGCGCATGTGTGAAGCTCGCCAGAGATACATGGACAGGAAGATGTCTCACTCTGTTAAAAAAGATCACGACTATTATCGACAATTAAATTTGTCATCAACTATTTTTATTGTCGATTATTGTCGACAATGTCGACTAATTGTTGCAGCCCTAATGGCATGTTGCAAATTTCATTAGGGCTGCAACTATTGATTATTTTAGCAATTGAGTATTCTATCGATTACTCCATCAATTACCCGAGTAACTGGATAAGAAATACTTTTTTCATATTAACAGTTCATCTGCATATTTTAATTTCCATACAGTGTTGCCAAGTCCGCTTATTATAAGCGACTTTGGGCTTGTTTTTTTCTAAAGTTGCTTGTAAATCTCGTGAGTTGTGGGCTGCGGTTTTTTGGGCTTGTTTTTGAACATCAAGTTGCTTATTTGGGCTTGACTTTCTTTCCGAGTGAAACTCATTGATTATCTCTCGGCGCCCTATAATAAAGCAAAAGACGAGTGGTAGGTAGTTTGTCCCTTCCAAGCCCCCGTTTCTGTTTATCGCTCCTGCCCAAATTGACGGGGCGCACACCCAAACAACACTCATAACAGCCCAGAGTGAGGAGGCAGCGCAAGAATGAGCTCCAGTAAGAGGGGAAAATATAGAAAAAAATAATAAAGAGTGTGAGAAAGAGAGCGCACTTACAGAATGGATCCGAGCTCAGATGGGAGACAGTGGTGCTAAAAGTGCGTATGCACTATATGCAACACATAGGGGCGCCTCAGAAGAGGGGGGGTGCCAAAATGATGCGACAAAATTATTTCTCTAGTCGTATTTCTGTATTTAACTGCTGTGCATATGATCAGTAACAGAGGAACGGAGCTGATTAGGCACCCCTGTGCTCCTTCACCTCCCCTCCTCCTGTCGTCGCGTACACCTCTGAAAGAAGCTGTGGTCCTAATGGGAGACGTACCAAAGGCATTCAGCAGATTTTGCAAGTGTGAAATATGTGCTCACCATGCTGATTTAGTTCAACATGCTGATACAGAGAAGCACACACACACAAAAAAAACTGTGCACCTTTGTCTTCTATGAGGCTAAGAACCATGGGTGTGACTGCTCCAACACACGAGACAAAACAAAGAAGTGAGCTATACTACTATAGAGCTGTGCTGTTTGAAAGCGTCCTCAGGTTTACACAATGTTGTGGGTTGCCAGTTGGGCTTCTTTTGGGCTTGTTTTCATAGAGCTGGTTGCTTGTTTCTGTTGCAAGATCTGGCAACACTGCTTCCGTACTGCAGTTTTTCCCTGTGTGAAACAAACAGGGTGGATGGAGCAGCTACAAAGTTCTCTTTTCTTCACTTACTGATCAGCTGGTTGATGAAGGACCTCCAGCTGTTTCCCAGTAAAGGTTTAATGGAGGTTACAGAGGGAAAAGCTTCATCTGGACGCTAGAAAAACATTTCCTTCTGCTCCATCTGAGCTCACCGGCTCCGCCTCTTTGCGCCTGTGCAGACCGACTGCAGGTAAATCAGCTGATTGCTGCTGTTGCGTCATCAGTGTTTATGTTGAAAAACATGAGCGTAATCTTGTAATGCTTTATATTCACAAGCATTCTCCTAAATATGTTTCTACTGCAGGTCTATATTTAGTCACAAATCAGGGATTAAAGTATCAAAAAGATTTTGACGGGGAAGGGGTCCTTCCGGTACCGGACGGTCACCAGTGCTAATAGCTGCGCTCGCTAGCAGTATGTCCGGGAGCTGAAGTAGAGAAAAAAATAACAGCTGATTCTCAGCACAGCGAGCACAACACACAAACACACAGAGAGCGGTGGAGGCGGAAAAACGTGTCAGCGATGATCGCTCAGTGTCAAAGGGAATCTGTCACAGTGATGGAGAACTTTATAGAATCAGAGGGTTTTTTCTAACTCCTGATCTACTCCAGTCCAGTAGGTGGCGGTAATGCAGCTCTAAGCTGGTTTGTTCAACCGCAGACCCACAAGAAGAAGACGATGACCGAAAACTGTAATACAGCTAATGTTGGTCGGATAGGATTGCATTTTTATTTCTTTACGATATCTGATCCAGTAATTTAGGCCAGGATTGGACCGATACTGAATATTGGATCGGCGCATCCCTAGTAGTTAGGTTAAAAAAAAGTCATCTGGAACGGTGCTTAGCTAAACATATTTGCACATTTAAAGCCAGGATAGCAATATGGTGGGGGGGCGGGAGGGAATGCAGACGGAGACAAGAGGGTGGGGGCATTGTGGAGCCAGATGACAGTTTGCTGATAGTGATGGAAGTTCATCAGCGGCCGTGGTGCACCAGATCCAGCTTCACAGATCACAGAGAGGGCTGAGGGGGAGAGCCACCGTCACACATAGTCCTGCAGAGATATGATTACCAGCCCAAGGCCGGCAGGGGAGCCGAACTCCTGATAATGCAGATGTTGTTTTGGAACAGGCTGCTTGTTTTGTTCCAACAGCCTTCAGTTTCACTGAGGAACCATTCAGTAATCCAATAATCCAAATTCTTTAGTTACCGTCCTCACCGTGCAGAACCTTATCTCCAGATCTGATCCCTCTCACCTGCGAGCACGTTCTCAGCTGGACTAAACTAAAACTAATACTGAAACTAATGAAACTAAACTAAAACTAAGCAATAAACCCAAAATAAAAACGAGCAAAACTACTCTGAAAACTAATTAAAACTAACGGAATTAAAGACAAAAAGTAAAAATGAACTAAAACTAAATGATAATGTAAAATCCAAAACTATTATAACCCTGCTCAGGGGTTCCAGTGGGATTCAGAAGGTGGAGGAACCCTAAGATCAGCTGTAGTGGCTCTGCATGGGGAGAAGAACCACAGCTTTCTATTGTAGCTGCAGTAAATGATGTTGGTGTGCAGGCTGTGATCAGCTGACCTGCTGCTGTGATCAGCTGACCTGCTGCTGTGATCAGCTGACCTGCTGCTGCTCTCTCCTTCCTGTTTGAGTCTGTTTGAAAATGTAAGAAGTAGAAAGTACAGATACTTGTGTAAAAATGTAGGGAGTAAAAGTAAAAAGTAGTCAGAAAATAAATACTCAAGTAAAGTACATATACCTGAAAAATGTACTTAAGTACAGTAACAAAGTATTTGTACTTCGTTACTTCCCACCTGCAGTGATGGATCAGTGTGATCAGAGGGAGGAAGATGATGATGGTTAAAGAGTTTACAGAGTGAAGCTGCTGATAAAGAAACAGGCTGAGCAGCTTCCACACCAACATCATGGACTAACCAGCATGCTGGGAGCTGCAGAGACCAAAGAAAGCAGCTGCAGAGTTCAGGAACACTGACACTGTCTTAATAACACGGCTCTGACTCTGTCCAGCTACACACACATTCACTGTGTGATGAAGAGGTGCTGACATGCAGCCCAACATCACCTCTGACTGGATCAGGAAGTTTAACACACAGCTGGGTCTCACAGGCTGCATTCATGTTCAGAGGATTTCCCTGTAATCAGGTTCATCAGCACCTCCACATGTTCCTCTGAGAGTCTCTGCTGCTGCTCAGGAACTCTGCAGTCTAACCAGTGTTAGCCTAAATGAGACGCAGCACAGCATGCTGGGTATTTAGAACAAATCCCATCAGACTCAGTCAGGAGGACGAGCCTCAGTCGGGGGGGTGGTGGTGTCTCAGGTTTAAACTGGACTCAGTTATTAAGCAGAAATCGATGCTGAGTCAGAATCAGATGTTACAGATTTGTTTGTAGGAAGCTCACATTCAGGAAACTCTCAGGATGAACTCTGGAAGATGCAAAGGAGACACACTTGAGTCTGAAGGAGGAAAACTTCTGTCAGCTTCACGTTTCTCACGTCTGCTAAAAGCTCATGAAGCTCTGTGATTGGACAGCAGTTTGTAAGAAGCTGAACTCAGATCAGCTGTTTAAACCTGTTTCAGCTTCTTCACACTGAGCCTCCTGATTCAGGAACAGCACTGATGTTGGTGTGTTTCCAGGTAACACAGACATGGATGGTTTCAATCCACCAATCACAGAGCTCCATCAGTGACCTCACAGCACTACAGTTACCTGCACTTCTCTCCACGACCACTAGATGTCTCCATGCTGTGTGAGTCACTGATTCCAATGAATGCTCAGAGCCTGCTGAGCCTGTTTGACAGAGGAGGGACCTCCTGGTGATCGTATGGGACTAAAAAGCTGTGATAACACACACACACACAGAGACACACACACACACACACACGCACACACACACACACACACACACACACACACACACACACACACACACACACACACACACACACACACACACACACACACACAGCAGCTGAGTGGAGCATGAGCTCCTCTGAAAGCCTCCAAGAAGAATGCAGTGATTTCAGAGTGAGCTGCTTTGTTACTTTGATGTGAATCAGAATCCAGTGTTTGATGAAATCTCCTCCTGCTGCACTTCAACACATCAAAGAGAGAGAGATGAAAGCAAAGCTGCTGATGAGAGCAGAGAGAGGAAGGTGATCTTACCGTGCAGGAGGATCACAAACACCACCAACATCTTCATGGTCCTCTTTCAAAGCCCTTCAGCAGCTCATCATCTACTGACACTCTCACACTGCTCAGACCGTCACAGCTCAGAGTTCAGCTTCACACTTTGTTAAAGCTCATCTGTGGAATGAAGTCCGGCCGGCCGCACGGCACTGCCGAGGAAAGAGGAGGAGCTTCCTCATAGTTTCACACCTGAGCTGGAGGCGGGGCTGCAGCCTCACCCTGACACACACAAAGCTCCGCCTTCAGTCCTGACACTCACACATCCACTGTAGGCAGTCTGCCATGATGTTTGGCTGCAGCCACTAAATGTGACTCACTGAGAGCTGCAGGAGAAACACTCTCATTGGCTGAGAAGGTCAGCTCTGTTTCTGCTGCTCACACACACACTGTAACACACTCAGCTGGGAGAAGATCTCTGCAGTGTGACACAAACACACACCTTTGTCTTCATGTGTGTTTCTGCTCTTTGCTTTCTCAGTCACACCATCCAGATGTTTCTCCTTCATGAAGAAGATGATCTCTGATGATGATGATGATGATGATGATGATGATGATATAGAGTCAGATGTGGCTCTGATCCTGGATCTGTCATGGTTGCAGCTCTTTCTGTGTTTCTCTTCTTCTTCTCTTTGATCTTTGTGTGTTTCTGTGCTGATGTTCCACTGTGGGCCTTCACACTCTCGTCCTTTGGACTCTTTCCACACATCAGTTTGAAGTACTTTAATGAACACATCAGTACTTTTAACTAGGATTTGGTATCAGGAGTATCACAGAGTTCAGGGGGACTGAGAGGTCAGGGTGAGGCCAGCACAGAAACACAAATGTGTTCTTCCCCTCCCCACCAACAGGTGGCAGTGTGGCAGGATTCAGTTCAGTGTTATTGATATAGAGCCAAATCAAACAGTGGCCTCGGGGCCCTTTATAGCTGTAAGGTAAAGAGCTGCAGTACTACAGAGAAACCCACCAATCAGACAGCACTTGGTGACAGTGGGAAGGAAAAACTCCCTTTAACAGCAACAAGTTTTAATGATGATGTCATCAAGTGTTTTCATGTAGTAGAAGAAGAATAGCACCTCTCACCATCTCTGTGCAATATTTATATCACTGATACTGAACAATATCCATCACTGCTATAATGTGCAATACTCCCCCACTGTACATCATGGTTATATGTATCTATTTATTTTATTTGATACATTCATGTGTGGACTGTCCACAGTGTGGCACTGAGTCAGGAGTGGGCCTCCACTCTCCCTGTACAGTCTGTATAATGACAATAAAGACATTGTAGTGTAAATGGAGCAAAGTAAAGGATGAACAGGCTGCAGCTCTGATTCAGCTCTCTGAGCTCCATGAAGCCCTGCAGCACCTCCCACATAATAAAGCCCAGCAGCACCTCCCACATAATAAAGCCCTGCAGCACCTCCCACATAATAAAGCCCTGCAGCACCTCCCACATAATGAAGCCCTGCAGCACCTCCCACATAATAAAGCCCTGCAGCACCTCCCACATAATAAAGCCCTGCAGCACCTCCCACATAATAAAGCCCTGCAGCACCTCCCACATAATAAAGCCCTGCAGCACCTCCCACATAATTAAGCCCTGCAGCACCTCCCACATAATAAAGCCCAGGTCCACATGGTTCCAGTTCATACACAACTCTGTGCTAGTGTAGCAGTTGTGTTACACACTTAGGAATTTATCCATAACAGCTCTTTACTATTAAAGCTTATTTTGGGCTGTGATCTCCTGCCTGTGTGTGTGTGTGTGTGTGTGTGTGTGTGTGTGATGATGTAGGTGTGTGTGTGTGTGTGTGTGTGTGTGTGTGTGTGCGTGTGATGATGTAGGTGTGTGTGTGTGTGTGTGTGTGTGTGTGTGCGTGTGATGATGTAGGTGTGTGTGTGTGTGTGTGTGTGTGTGTGTGTGTGTGTGTGTGTGTGTGTGTGTGATGATGTAGGTGTGTGTGTGTGTGTGTGTGTGTGCTGCTCTCTGTTGATCAGACTGTGTTAAAGCCATTAATTGTAATGTGTGTGTGAGCACACTGTGTGTGTGTCTCTGTGACCTGACTCGTCCTGTGTGAGTCTCACTCAGGTGTGAGTTCACTGTTTGGGTCTGAGGCTAATGCTAGCATGCTAAGTGAGCCTGAACTCTTCCTCTGTGATGAGGAGAGCGGCCCAGCAGGAGCTCACAGCTCATGGATTTCTGTGTTCCTGGATCACAGCTGGCTGTTCCTCAGAGAACCACAGATCCACTTCCTCCTATCTCACCGTTTCACAGCACCACACAGGTCTGAGCAGGTGTAACACACACAGGTTACACACTGTTCTCACGGTGACTCACAACGATCACACACACTATCTCCAAACATGTGTCTGCTGTGCAGAGCAGTGAGGAGAGCTGGGACCTCTACACTGGAGGAACCAAACAGCCTCTTCACAAACACCACACAGCAGAGCCACCTGGACAGGACCAGCTGTACAGCTGCACCTAAAGGTCAAAGGTCACTCTCTGAGGATGCCAGCGTTCACATTTTGGAGCAGGCAGACAGATGTTTGAAGGAGGAGTTAAAGAAGCATCTGTGTCCACTGTGAACCTCCATCACTGAGCAGAGGAGCTGGATTACATCACCAGCTGTGAGCCACCTACCTGAGATCCCTCCCCAGGAGCCTCAACCCCCACTCACACCTTACAGGTGACCTCAAGAGGTCACATGACAGGATGGAGCAAAGTCTCACAGTGGTTTCACCCTTGGTGGTAATGACCCACACCTTTTTCCACACCTTGGCTCATGTGATGATGAACATGATCAATAACAGTGGGTCAGCGAGCACCTCCAGTTTGACACAACATTTGATCCTGCAGCAGTTCAGACCTGAAAGCTGTGTGTGTGTGTGTGTGTGTGTGTGTGTGTGTGTGTGTGTGTGTGTGTGTGTGTGTGTGTGTGTGTGTGATGGTAACAGAGGTCTATCAGTGTCAGAGCTGTCAGCATGATTCAGTCAGTGTTTCAGTCAATCCAACAGGACCTGAGATGTTCCTGTTAAACTGCTGCAGTGTTTCCAAAGAGGGGACACTGATTGTGTCCCAACACTGACTGCTGTTGGCTCTCTCTGCAGTATTGTATCACTTCCTGTTTCAGAGCACAGTGGTGTTTTCCTGTCTGTTAGCTGTTTAATCTGTATAGCTCGATTTATGTGGATAACAACATCTTTGGATACTGTGGCTCCTCTGAAAGGAAAGCTTCAAATCAGAAGTGCCTGACTCCGTGGTATAATTCACAAACTCACAGCTTAAAGCAGATAACCCGAAAGCTGGAGAGGGAATGGTGTCTCACTAAATTAGAAGATGCTCATTTAGCCTGGAAAAAGAGTTTGTTGCTCTATAAAAAAGCCCTCCATAAAGCTAGGACATCTTACTATTCATCATTAATTGAAGAAAATAAGAACAACCCCAGGTTTGTTTTCAGCACTGTAGCCAGGGTGACAAAGAGTCAGAGCTCTGTACAGCCGAGTATTCCTTTCACTTTAACTAGTAGTGACTTCATGGATTTCTTTACAAATAACATTTTAGACATTAGAGAAAAAATTAAAAATAGTAACGTGTTAGATTACTGGTTACTGAGAAAAAGTAGTCAGATTACAGTAACGTGTTACTGACATCACTGATTATTACTGACTAACTTGATAATTGTCTACATAAAACAGAAAAACATGCCAACACGTTGATGTTTTTAAAGACTCCTTGAATATGATGCATCTAAAGTGCAGCTGTATGTCAGATCAGTCTGAATGTTCCTGACCTTCCTTTCATTATCATTGTTCCTTTAATGGTTCTCCTGGGTTCCTGTGCTGGATTTGTTCTGCTCACTCTGGAACGGTTCTATGGTGGCGTGATGGGCGGGGCTGGATGTAATCTCCCATCATGCCTCATATGTCTGTGGTGTTTGCTGCTGAGTTTAAGGAAGCTGTGATTACCGGACCTGTTATAGTTTGTTGTTGTGTCCCAAAGCACAGAGAATTATTGTGATTATAATAAATGACGTTTACAGTCGAAGTATTCACGGGGTTCATTTCCGGGTTTGTGGCTCCTGCAAACAGCGTCACCGGTTAATCTGCTTTAGCGCAGTTACTGAGGGTCGATCTTTGACTGCAGCGGGTCCGGGTCTGTACCCCCCCCTCCCCGGCTCACACGGAGCTTCTTACCGTTCAGGAGGAGCAGGAACACCACCGACGTCTTCATCCTCCTTTAAAGCGCTCAAACCGCCACAAAGTCCCGGTAAATCCTCCGCTCACCGCTCCGCACACCGGGGATCACCTGCAGCTCCGCCCACACCTTACCCTGCAGGTGTGACGCTCAGAGGAACGTTTACTTTCGGTTTGACAGGAAGTGTCTGTGAGTGCAGACGGTGATGAATTTAAATGAGCTTCAGATGGTCAGACATGTTCGAATTTTCACATTTAGAATAGAATAGAATAGAATAGAACTTTATTGTCATTATACATACGACGAAATTAATCATTATACAACAAGTTATATAACGACATTCATCACAATATAACGAAATTCCGTTCGGAACAACCATCCAGAGAAGACACAGACAGACTAACATAGGGGAGATGGGTGGCTGCAGCCGCTGCCGTTTTTCACTGGCGCCGCCGCTACATTCAGTCCCCAGAAAAGGAAACAAGCAGAGGTGGCAAAAGTACTGACATTCTGTACTTAAGTAGAAGTACAAGTACTTATGTTAAAAAATGCTTTAGTAAAAGTCGAAGTACTGGTTCAACTTCTCTACTTAAGTAAAAGTAAAAAAGTACAGGCTCTGAAATGTACTCAAAGTAAGAAAGTAAAAGTAGTTCTTTGGAGGACGTTTCTACCTGCTATTTTTGTGTAAAGCTAACTGAACCTCATTATATGTTATTGTAATAATATAAAATAATATTACATGAGAATACAAACGTTATTCCAATCTAAATTTTAATCCTAATGAATGCACTCAGCTTGAATCTGTTCTGTAGGACACAAACTGTTAAAGGGAATTTAAACACAGCTCTGTTCTCTGTGTCCTCCATAGTAGAGGGTGACTGTGCCTCCACCTAAACACCAACATGAGGATCCTCAGGGGTTACAGTGGGATTCAGAAGGTGGAGGAACCCTAAGATCAGCTGTAGTGGCTCTGCATGGGGAGAAGAATCACAGCTTTCTATTGTAGCTGCAGTAAATGATGTTGGTGTGCAGGCTGTGATCAGCTGACCTGCTGCTGCTGCTCTGAGGTTTACTGCTCTGTGTGGATGAAGTGAACTCACAAAGATGTAACCCAGTATTTCACAGCTCTCTGAGCTGATCTCCATCCCCTACACTGACAGCATACAGGCTGTAGAAATGTTGGATTCAGTGAATGAATCTCAGCATCAGCAGCTTTGATTCAAACTCATCTCTGCTGCACTGATGTAACCTGTAACTCTGACCATGAACACAGCCTCTGTGCACCAACACACAGCTTTACTGTAAATACAGTACAACAAGCTAACCTATTTATTACACACTAAACTGCAGTATTTTCATAGAATCTTTGAATTACACAAAGTCAGCATACTTCAGTTTATTTTCCAGTCCTTACCTTTAATTCTAACCTCTCTTCTTCCTCTCCTGTCCTCTTTCTCCATCTCTGAGTGAACCTCTCTCTCTTTGCTCTCCCTGAAATACAGCAGCTCTTCTTTTAGCTAGCAGACACACTGTGTGACAAACTGCCCACACTTTGTGTGTTTGCTGATATTTGTTGAGCATTTAGAAACGTTGCATTTACCTGCCACACGTTACTCCCTTCATGCTCGCTCCTCTTCAGTAGCGCTAGCTAAGCTGTTTATGTGCCACAGCGCAACTTACAGACTCGGTCCGGCCCGATTATGGCGCTATAAATGATACATTAATTATATGGGTTTGCATATTTAATCCCTTTGTACGAGATAAGCCCCGATGATGGAGGATACGCCAGTACGATTGTCTCTTATGTGTTATTATTCCTCCGTTTAGGCTCAGATCGTTTTATGTTTGAAGGCGCACTGACTGGAAATGCAAACTTCTCTCTGACGTTAAAAAGTAACGAGTCTGTTTGAAAATGTAAGAAGTAGAAAGTACAGATACTTGTGTAAAAATGTAGGGAGTAAAAGTAAAAAGTAGTCAGAAAAATAAATACTTAAGTAAAGTACAGATACCTGAAAAATCTACTTAAGTACGAAGTATTTGTACTTCGTTACTTCCCACCTCTGGAAACAACACACATCATGGGGTAGTTAGGTTTAAAAAAAAGTCATCTGGTACGGTGCTCGACATGAGCACCATACCAGGGTCCAAAAAAACCACCTTAGCAAAGCATATTTGCACATTTAAAGCCAGGATAGCAATATGGTGGGGGAGGACGGGGGCAGGAGGGGATGCAGACGGAGACGAGAGGGTGGGGGCATTGTGGAGCCAGATGCCAGCTCCTAGCCAAAACAGTTCGCTGATAGTGATGGAAGTTCATCAGCGGCCGTGGTACACCAGATCCAGCTTCACAGATCACAGAGAGGGCTGAGGGGAAGAGCGACCGTCACACATAGTCCTGCAGAGATATGATTACCAGCCCAAGGCCGGCAGGGGAGCCCAACTCCTGATAATGCAGATGTTGTTTTTGGAACAGGCTGCTTGTTTTTTCCAACAGCCTTCAGTCTCACTGGGGAACCATTCAGTAATCCAATATTCCAAATTCATTAGTTACCGTCCTCACCGTGCAGAACCGAACCTTATCTCCAGATCGAACCCCTCTCGCCTGCGAGCACGTTCTCAGCTGGACTACCATCCGCTTTACGGCTCAGGTCCACCAGGCTTTGAGCCCTGGACAGCCCATCCACCTGGGTCTGCAGCCTCGGCTGATGTTGAACTGCTGCCCAGATTTTATTAATTTCCCGGTAAATCAGGTATCCTCCGAGCCCAAACAGAAGGGATACCGCTACCAAAAAGCCAAATATGCAGACGTCTTCAACGTCTTCGATCTCCAGGCCTGAGAGGCACACAGGTCTCCACGAACCCCAAGAATCGATGACGTATCCAACTGGGTCTGTTCTGTAAATGTTTATGAACTTTAACCTGTGTGAGACTGAGAGTTTGTTTGGTTATGCTCTTATTTTGAAAAACAATAGTGATTGGTCGGTCGGACCGATCCTCTAATGTGAGACCACAAAGGCTGGAAGTGAGCGGCTGTGAAATTGGACGGTCTAAACTTCATATCAGCGTCACCTGCCCTCACCTCTGCGTAGCTCATGTCACCTAGCAACCGTGACAGCTGGAAGCACAGCTGTGTAAAAGCAGCTGGTTAAACGGAGAATGAACTTTTTCTCCTTTTTGTGGTTTAATTTTAAATCTTTAATTCAAAATAAGCTGTTAAAACAAGCATGACACATTTCAACATCAATAATACAGCTGAGTGAATCATTAATTTCCAACTATATATATATATATATATATATATATATATATATATATATATATATATATATATATATATATATTTTAGCCTGTCATGTTTGGCAGTTTTCGCAATCGGGATATGATCCGAATGCGCTGGTGTACCAAACATATTTGCTTTCCCAAGAATAGCTCTGTAAGTTTTACAATAGGCTACTCTTGTTAGTATGTATTTAGTTAGTTTGTATTTTTATTTGATTTGATTTATTTACACCAGGCCTGACAGGCAGAAAGGAAAGGTAGGAAAAGGAGTGAGAAAGAGAAAAGAGAAAAAAACAAAACAAAGGTGAGAAAAGAATAATCAAAGAATGATATCCACACATATGTGACCGATGTTTCTCTGGTCATATCTCTTTGCTGCTCAATGATCCACTCTGCATCAGTTGGTTGTGACAGCAGTTTATTATCTGCACAAAACAGTTGTTGTGGATAGAGATCGTGTGGACACTTAGCATGAGCTCTGTTTTGCCTCGTCTCAAGCAGTTCTATGCAGTGAGGCCGATCCATACTAACTTAATACAATACAATAATATTCCATCATTAATAATAACATTGACAAATTAATACGACAATAATATCACCAACTTAAATTAGTCTTGTGATCGTATAGTGGAGCAATAAAAGTTACAAAATAAAATGCAAAGGACTATAAAATGATTTTAAAATGGAAACCAAAAAAAAAGAATAGTTTTATCTGTCTGTCACTTCTATGCCTTTTCCTTCTTATATCTAACACTATGCGCAACTCATGTAAGAAAACAAAAGAACAAGATTCTATCAGAATTATCACAGAACATTTGTATAACATTCCCAAATTGTACACAGTAACATACCTGCACAAAATATCACAGCAAATCAGTTGTTGTGGATAGAGATCGTGCGGACACTTAGCATGAGCTCTGTTTTGCCTGGAAAACAGCACCACTGTTAGCTGCTAGCTCAGTTGATAGAATCACGGCAGATACAAAGACATCTAACAATATCTATCAGCAAAACATGGTGAAAACAAAACAAGGAGCATAGTACACAACATAAAATAGTTAGCTTTTAGCTCTCATGTACTCTGGGATGACTCAAATATTATGTTTTGTCCACACGTATTCGCAGCCATGTTACCTCGTCTCAAGCAGTTCTATGCAGTGAGGCCGATCCACGTTCCCACGACTGCTATACAGTGCAGGTACGACTGGCGACAGCAGATGGCGCTGTTTCATTCCCAATTTAGTGGGATTTAACAAAAGCTTATTTTACCTATGTTACATACACCCCTACGGTGGCCGGGAGGTGCAAACCAAAATTACAAAATCTGAAACACTTTTACAAGTGGCAAAACAAATTTACATTTTAGAAACAAAATTACATTTTAGAAAACAAATTAACAATACGAGAAACACTTTTACAAGTTCAGAAGAAATTAACATTTCGGAAAACAAATTAACATCACTCGAAACACTTTTACAAGTGGCAAAATCAACCGGAAAGGGTAGGTACTAACTCCAAGGCTGACCCGGAAGTGATAACGGAAGCGGGCATTTCGACCCAAGATGGACAGCAGTCGAGTGATGTTTTGCCCGTTTTGTGGGGCACATATGAGTAGATTAACGCGGTTTTGTTTTTCTTGTGGACGGTCCTTAGAGTTTTTAAATGGGACAGAACAGACAGAACGACCAGATATGCTGCAGCAGTGCATACGATATTTTAATGAGGGTCACTCATACGCTGTAATCGTAGACATGATGGCATGTTTACACGGTGTACACATCAGCTTGAGGTCGCTGAAAAGCAAACTGAATGATGCCGGGTTATATCGCAGAAAGGATTTGTCCTCTACCGACGTCATAACTAGGGCAATACGAGTGGAACTTCGTGGACCTGGACAGCTGTTTGGCTACCGCATGATGTGGCAGGTACTCAGACAAAAGTACAATCTGCGAGTGAAGAGGGATCATGTAATGAATTTGCTCCGGGAGCTTAATCCTCAAGGGTGCGAGAGGAGAGCACGCAGAAGGTTTATAAGAAGAACGTACCACTCCATGGGACCAAACTATATGTGGCACGTGGATGGTTATGATAAACTCAAGCCATTCGGTCTGGCACTTTCAGGGTGCATCGATGGATTTTCCCGTAAAGTACCGTGGCTTATATGTGGCGCAACAAATAATGACCCATCTGTGATCGCTCACTATTTCCTGTCATGTGTGCGAAACCTCGGTGTCATCCCCATGAGACTGAGAACCGATTGCGGCACGGAGAACGGGACCATGGCCGCAATTCAGTGCACGCTACGCCACCACCACAATGACTACTACTCTGGAGCGTCCAGCCACATGTATGGCTCATCCACAACCAACCAGAGGATTGAGTCCTGGTGGTCCATATTCAGAAAGGGAAGGTAAGTGGTATTCATACTTTAAATTCATTTTGAGTGACCATCGTTTAAACATGGATATGAAAATTATAACACTATATTACTGATTTTTATAGGTGTCAGTTCTGGATGGAGCTATTTGCAGACCTTAGAGAAGCTGGATACTTCAATGGGAGTCACGAGCATCAGTGTCTGCTGAGATATTGCTTTGGTGATGTTATTCAGAGGGACTTGGATGAGTGCATGAGACTGTGGAACAGTCACAGGATCCGCCCCTCCAGAACAGCATCATGTCCAGGAGGAGTGCCAAATGAGCTCTACTGCTTACCACACAGGTAATACTTTGGTGACAGATGGTATTTTCCATTTTATCATAAATTTAAATGTAATCATATCTTCTCTGTAATATAGGTTTGGCTCCAGAGACTGTGGATTTAAAATCCAAATGACTGAACTAGATGCCTTTCCTGAGGTTCATCTGACAAGAGCTCCATGTGGGGACCCAAACATGCAAGAATACTTGGACTTTGCAGTGGAGCACAATCATTTACAGAAGCCAGAACAGTGGCAGTCTTCAACTGAACTGTATCTGAAACTAAAAGAAATTGCTCAACTATGAATTGAAGGGAAGTTTATTGTAATGATGGTGGAACATGTACACA
The DNA here is from genome assembly GCF_007364275.1 of Archocentrus centrarchus. Classification (NCBI taxonomy): domain Eukaryota; kingdom Metazoa; phylum Chordata; class Actinopteri; order Cichliformes; family Cichlidae; genus Archocentrus; species Archocentrus centrarchus. The sequence continues at coordinate 288,716 of NW_022060271.1, forward strand.
ACTTGTCACCCACAGTTTCAGTATTTAAAATTTGGAAATAAATGAATGAAAAACAATTGTCCAAATGCTGTCTGAGGGGAAAAAAAGACATGCTTGCTTACCGCAATTTTAAAGTATTTTAACAAAAGTAACTGCACCTTTAAATGCACATAATACCAACAAAGAACAAAAAACATTTTGAGTCCAAGTTTTCCTGCTTTAACATACCTGATTCAGATGATTGCAGTTAAAAAAAAAAAAAAAAAAGCCTGTTAATCAGTTATTCAGGATCAGGATCCCTGATCTAAAACGTGCAGGGCATTGTGCCTGGATGACCAGGTTTGAAAAACACTACTCTAATGGTTATCTAGCTATATAGTTTATAGACAACCAAATCCTGGACTATTTTGAATTCCAAAGTCCATTTGTGACTTAAACACACTATATGAATCCAGAAATGGTAATTTCAACAAGTTTGAACATGTATTTGCCATTGGGAGTGGAACATCATCCAGGAACTCTATTTGTGGCAGTGGTTCCAAGCCAGATGGGGGAAGTGATGTCAGCCCAGTTGCAAACATCAAAATGTCTTCCACAGACACAGCAGCCTCGCCTTCTGCAAAGAAATGTTCAAATATACCAGGGTAACGTGGTTTTCCAAGTAGGTACAAACCTTCACAATCAAGGAGATAGTCTGCCCAGCAGGCCAAGGTTTGGCTTTCTTTCAGTCTCCTATTACTCCCTGAAGGGCTGAGTTGAGGTTTGAAGAGTCTCTCAAGCTCAAAGGCAGTCAGTCGCTTTTCACAGTGGCACAGGACAGGGGTCAGCAAAGTAGGGTGTTGCTGTAGTGCAGTCAGGAACTGAAGAGCTGAAAGACCATCTTTGAATCTACAAAGTGAACACACTGTTACACAGATATGTAGATGTTGCACACTAAGGCAAAATTGTTTGTCACAGTGACTGATAACAGATACAAGTGCCATGGAGCATCACAAACTAAACATTCCTACATTAAAAAAAAAAGAAAATTACATCATTAAAAATATCTTACCTGTCAATTACAGATGAGTTGCGGTCAATAATATACCACTGGAGGTAGTCGGCCACAATTTCTGTCTTTTCGTCCACAGTAGCCACATGTCTAAGACAGCCTGCTGTCTGCAACATTGTGCTGTGTCTCATGATACATTCTTGTAGAGCATCCAATGTAGCAGCATTCTCAATCTGAAAGACAAAGAGACATACCCAACACAGTAAATAACCATGTGTTAATCTTGACCATTTTTATTTAGTGACATATATAGCATGCTGTAACCCTACAATACCATAAATTCATAATTTTGCAAATGTATATGTGTGGGAACTAGACATCATCATTGAACAGTGCAGGAACTATGTTAAACTCTGTCCTACCACACTGGATTTATGTTATCCCCACCTCTCGCAAAGCTTTCCCTATTTCTTCATCAGTTATTAAATTAACTGTTGGTTTGACTGAAGGCTGGCCAGCAAGATACTGTACAAGATCTTCTGACAGGAAATGGGGTCCCGGACCTCCATGTACAACTGAAACTGCAATCATCTTTCCTGCCAGGAAGTATTCATCCTCCCTAACAGCTGTGAATGAATTCATATTGTAAAATGAAAACATACATTATTTACTTTAAGATATTGGGGGGGGGGGGGGAGGGGGGGCATTCTGTGTCACACAGTGACGTGCGGTGAAGGTCGTGACTGGTGAGGCACTGACGTCATCACATCAGATTTACAAACATATAGCTTATTCACCATTTGATTGGCAACAGTTGTTTTGTTTAACATTAACATAGTCTGAAGCAAACCTTTTAGCTCCGGTGTTGGTCTTCCTTTAATTATTATCTTCTGCTTCGATTGAAAGTCCAGTTTAGAAAATTCTTTCAGTTGAGTTATGTAATCTTCCATGTTGAACATAAGGCCAAGCAACAGGAAAAACTAACTGGCCTTGCTAACTGTTTATGGTAGCTTGCCGCCGAGGAGTCGTAGAGTCCCTGGGATCACCAGCGCCCCCTACCATGAGGCACGAGAACTGCGTGCCTCACCTAGTGTCTCTTCGCAGCAATTTCATGATCGCTCAACACAAGAATTCATTACACACACATACAGTTGTTAATTAAAAAAACAAAAAAAAAAAAAAACTGTGCATTATATACACCAGCTAAAATATAGAAATTTAGTTCATATAGTAAAAGTGTTAGAACATTTTAATAGCCACATGCAAAGGGAAAGTAATCCGGTCTCACTGCATAGCATGCCAGCACAGTTAGTAGTCATTGGCAATGACTATACTGAGCCGCACCACAGATTGCGCAATCCGTGGTGCGGCTCGCCGGGCTGGTGCCTCACCGTTCGTCTCTTAGTATTTGACCGGCAAATGCGAAAATTCCGCGATTTTGAAAAAACTAATCTAAAAATGGTGTAGTTAAATGGAAAAGAACTTTAAAATACAAATCACTGAATGAATATAACCATTTAATTTATTTTTTAATTTTATATTTCCACGATGACAGGTGAGGCCGTGCCTCACCTGCCTCCCCTGACTGCACGTCACTGGTGTCACATATGTTTACTAATAATTAACCATCCATTAGTATAGCACATATCTAACCCTATGCATACCATTTGCATTGTAGACCAAGAACCTATGTCCCTCTGGTCCATCAAAAATTGGCCGGTCTTTCAGGTGCTTCAGTAGCAGAGTTAAAAATTCTCGTCTCGGACCACCTGTGTCAATCCCTTCCTCATAAACACCTGCATCATCGGTAAATCTGACCAGCATGTCACAGTTTTCAGAATATGATGAACGTCTGAAACCTCTGACAGCTCCCTCCCAAACATTAGCCCTCGAGATGTTGAACCTGCTGACTCTTTTGTGATCAATAGGAAGCGACAGGTTTGCTACAATTTCAGGTAGTGTTATGTGCATCTCAATCCTGTAAAGACAAAAAGTGATTCAATTAAAGAATATCCCAGACAGTGCACACTTTTACAACAATTATTTAAATCAACAATGTTGTACAAAGAAAAAACTGGTATGCCACAGTTATAAGATAATTTTACACTGTGTGTTGGAAATTCTCCACATTGACAAGGACCAGCTCCTCATCCCCGTCCTCAACACCTGGTGCATACAGATCTGTGTATTTACTGTTGAAAAAATTAAAATTTTCATGTTAAAATGTATAACACACACAAATTTCTTGGCCATTTTTTTTTTTTTTTTTAAACCTGTAGCAGCTCTTGTCTGGATTTGTTTCAGAAGGATCCTTATCCTCAGCAAAAGATATCTGAAAAACAAACTACAGTGACCCAAACAACAACACTAAAAAATGACAGGCTGCCACAGTCTACCCCATTACCTGTCCTGGCTGAATTGTAGCTTGATGTCCCAGTGCATCTCTTAAACACAATGAAAATAATAAAATGATTACCACAGTAGTCATAAGAATGTAAACAAATACATGACAGATTCCTCTTGGTTGATAAATCATTAGAAAGGTCCTCTCTCTGTGAAAAAGGCTAGATGCAAAAATCTACTTACCTTTCATTTTCAGACTTATCTTTGGGAGTAGCTTGAAAAAGGCGACTGGACTTCTTTTTGTTTCTTGAAGACGTTTCACCTCTCATCCGAAAGGCTTCTTCAGTTCTCAACCAAATGGTGGAGAGACCCAGGTATTTAAACCCCCTGTGGGCATAGTCCCCTGGAGGTGGTTATGACCCTCTATTGATCATGTGCTTGAACACAGCCCCAACTGGGCCTTCATCAAATCAGCTAAGATGCACAGGAATGAAGGCCAAACACAAACTACAGAGAATGGGAAGGACAAGAGGAACAACATTGTCATCCCATATGTGTCAGGCTTGTCAGAGAAACTCAGAAGAATTTTCTCCAAGCATGACATCTCAGTATACTTCAAACCAAGTCACACCCTAAGACAAAAACTGGTTCATCCCAAGGACAAACCCGCCAAACACAAGATCAGCGATGTAGTGTATGCTGTTCAGTGCAGTGAAGAGTGCTCGGACCTCTACATTGGTGAAACCAAACAGCCTCTTCACAAACGAATGGCACAACATAGAAGAGCCACTTCGACAGGACAAGATTCAGCAGTACATCTGCATCTGAAGGAAAAAGGGCACTCTTTTGAGGATGCCAATGTCCACATTTTGGACAGGGAAAACAGATGGTTTGAAAGAGGAGTGAAAGAAGCCATCTATGTCCACTGTGAACAACCATCATTGAACAGAGGAGGTGGATTACGTCACCAACTTTCCCCCGCTTACAGTGCTGTCCTGAGCTCCCTTCCCAGACGTCTCAACCCCCATTCACACCTTTGTTCCAGTGACCTCAATAGGCCACAGGAAACAATGGAGCGGAGTCCTAAGTTGGTTTCAACTGAAACCACTGATTAAATATGACCCACGCCCCCTTCACACCTGGGCACATGTGTTCAAGCACATGATCAATAGAGGGTCATAACCACCTCCAGGGGACTACGCCCACAGGGGGTTTAAATACCTGGGTCTCTCCACCATTTGGTTGAGAACTGAAGAAGCCTTTCGGATGAGAGGTGAAACGTCTTCAAGAAACAAAAAGAAGTCCAGTCGCCTTTTTCAAGCTCCAGAGACTACTATGACCTGGATAACTGAGAATCTACACAGACATCTTTGGGAGTACTTTGTTTTTGTGGTTCAAAAACCTGTGAGGAAAGTGCATAAATTTATCAGCAGTTTCTAATAGCTTCAATAACAGTTCCTTTACCATATATAAAAATGAAAAAACAAACAGCTGATCATGTAGATACTGTAGATGTATCCCTCAGCAGAGTAAAATAAGTAAAAATATTGAATCTTGACATCCACTAACCTCCTTTAAAATGTGTTTCAAGGCAAATGAAAAATGTGATTCTGGAATATGGCCTTCCTAGTTCCTTTTTATAGTCTGCCAATTTGAATGGCCTTTCTGATCCTGGCACATGGACTACCTCTGAGCAGTCTGGATACAACAGGATGTACTGCCCTTCTTCTATGTCCTTGTTAAATGTTCGCATTTTCTTGTCAGCTTGTTGCAGTACCTCAGGTGCTTCTACCTCTGGGTCTACAAATAACGGGACTGTTTTCCCTCTTAGAGGTTTTAAATCAGTTCCACTTGGCACCATCAATCCAATGTTTATCTATGACAAAGATGATATTAATTTCATGTATTCAACAAAGGTAAAAATTAAAGACAATACATACGTTTGTGTTTCTATGGAGAATGTGGTGTCCCTCCATGGTCTGATTTGTGCCACCACAGTTTCACAGTGAGCCGAATCAGACAGTCCAGTACTGATTACACGATCAGTACTATACAACTTACCTGGACCTGTTTTCGTTCTTTAGCCCGATGTCTTCCTCTAGGCCCGTAGTTAAAAGACTGACGCTCTTTGGACTTCGAGCTTCGGTATTCCAGGAACTGACCTGGAGTGGTGGCCTAGGGGAGAAGAAGAGGGTTCATGACTGAGAGGACCCTGGTTCAAATCCTCGGGCTGGCATCACTGTGGGTCCCTGAGCAAGCCCACCCCCCCAGGTTGCTCCCCGGGCGCCCTTTGGCTGCCCCCTGCTCCATGCTGTGCTGTGTGTACTACATACTCCATGTGTGTGATGGGTTAAATGCAGAGAATGAATTTCACTGCATGTATATGTATGTGACAAATAAAGCTCTTTCTTCTTCTTCTTCTTTATATGACGGGCAAGGTTTTTCTGCTGAAATTAACAAAGCTCTGTCTCAAAAAACAAAATAAGCTAACCTATGACACTAATAGCTTTCATTCGCATTGGCTACTTCAGATAGCGAGCGCTATGCTGCACTTACTTTGTTTAGCATTATCCGGCTGTTGACATATCCCCTGTGCCTCTGGACCTTCCGTCTGTTCTGTGCCGTTTAAAAACTCTAAGGACCGTCCACAAGAAAAACAAAACCGCGTTAATCTACTCATATGTGCCCCACAAAACGGGCAAAACATCACTCGACTGCTGTCCATCTTGAGTCGAAATGCCCGCTTCCGTTATCACTTCCGGGTCAGCCTTGGAGTTAGTACCTACCCTTTCCGGTTGATTTTGCCACTTGTAAAAGTGTTTCGAGTGATGTTAATTTGTTTTCTGAAATGTTAATTTCTTCTGAACTTGTAAAAGTGTTTCTCGTATTGTTAATTTGTTTTGTAAAATGTAATTTTGTTTCTAAAATTTAAATTTGTTTTGCCACTTGTAAAAGTGTTTCAGATTTTGTAATTTTGGTTTGCACCTCCAGGCCACCGTACACCCCCCTTAAATCCCGCTTAATTGGAGCAATATATGTTTTAAACAAATACAAGCACGTGAGCAGCGTGAATAAAGAGCAGTAACCAGTTTTTGTTAGTCACCATTACTATCCACTTGGGATTAAGCCAGAAAAAGGGGCCGGGCCAGAACCCTTTTACAGCAGAGACTCAGGAGATGCCGTTTACATCCCTTATGAAACAACAGTGCTCTTCACATCAACACTTCAGTGTAATAAACCTCAAAAAGAGAAAAAAAAAAATATACATAGTTCTTGTCTACTCGGAAAACATGTTCCTCACAAAAGAAAACAGTGAAACACTTGAAACTAAACCATTTACAACCTGTTCATTCATCTCACAAATCAATCTAGCAGGGGGTATAACCCTTCTTCCAGCCCTACTGTACACTGGTTGTGGTTGTGAGTCAACTACAGTAGCCTGGGTAACTGTATTGGGCAGATCATCATCAGGGGGCATACATGAGCGGACAGGTTCAACCTCTGCTGACAATGGTCGGGAGGTTACAATCTATGACTCCCCACACTGTGGAAAATATTCCCCAGGGTCCAATGTCTCTGTCCCCCTATCAGGTTGGGGCGTTAGGTCTTTATTACTTTGGCTATTCACAGAATCGGGTCGGCTGACAACAGCACTCTGGTCACTCACATCATCCATCTGCAAGAGCCAACTGATTGTCATTGCCTCTCTGTCCTGTGCATCAACAGGAACCTCTGGGTCTACTGGTTCATCATTAGCCAACGAAGTGCAACTCGACTCAAGGTTGAGCTCATTGTTGGTCATGATGAAACTCACGGGGAGAAGGAGGTTTCTGTGAACAACCTTCTCTTTCATAGTCACAGGGTCCCTGATTGAGTACACATTGATCCCAGGTTTAATTGAAGTCACCTCAAAAACTGTTGAGTCCCATTTGTCTGCAACCTTCTGCTTTCCTTTCCCACCTCGGTTTGCGAGTAAGACTTGGTCGTCGAGAGCGAGAGGTGATCCCTTAGCTGCCTTGTCGTAATTCTCAGCTTGCCGAGTCTGCTCCATCCTGCTATGTTCTCGGGCAATACGTGCCGCGCCAGCCAAGTCACGCCTTAATTGGGCGACAAACTCACGATGGTTGACCGCTGAACCATTTTGGAGAACGTGCTGGAAAACAACGTCTACAGGCAGACGTGGGATCCTACCAAACATAAGATAAAAGGGAGCAAACCCTGTGGTCTCATGTTCGGTACAGTTATAGCAAAATGTCAGCAGCTGTAGCATTTGGGGCCATCTAGCTTTCGAGTGGGCAGGTAAGGTACGTATCATGTTTTCAAGTGTCCTGCTGTACCGCTCGGCAATCCCATTCCCCATAGGATGGTATGGTGTCGTGTGAGCCTTCTTTACACCGGCCATGTCCAGGAGTTCCTTTATAAGCTTACTCTCGAAATTTGCACCTTGATCTGAATGGATGCGCTTTGGGAACCCATATATGCAAAAGAAATCATTCCACAGACGACGAGCAACTTGCTTTGCAGACTGGTTCTGGCACGGGAATGCATGTGACAACTTGGAAAAATGGTCTGTGACTACCAGAACATCCACACATCTTTTGTCGTTATATTCAGCAGTCCAGAAGTCGATACACACGAGCTCCATTGGCTCGGTAGTATGAATACTTTCGAGAGGGGCTCGGTCGCAGGGCTCAGGGGTCTTCCCGACCACACAGCGAAAGCAATTTTTAACATGGTTGACAATGTCTCGCTCCATCCCTACCCAGAAAAACCTCTGTCGAGCCAGAGAGAGTGTGCGAGCCTGACCTTGATGACCAGCTGTATCGTGGAGGCCACTGAGCACTTGAGCTTTAAGCGCATCTGGAACAACAAACTGGTTAATAGTCACATTCATTTTCCTGTCTTTCTTTTTTCTGTACAACACACCATCTCAGTTTCTTCACTCCGGATGATTCACCAGCACGTTCCCCCCGTGTGGGCTTCCTGTGTCTCTGAGTGTAATAGAGAACTCTCCCCACAACTCTGTCCTGTTCCTGCAGATTGGCAAGTTGAGTCTTTGGCAAAGCAGTTGTATAGCCAACATCTGTGAGCTGAGGGATATTTGATTCCCCGACCATTAAAGGTCTCACAACCCCAGGATCACAAGCATCCAAAACTGCATGAACCTCCTGCCAGGAGAGGGAGTTGGGAATGGAAAGCAAATCACTCACAGCCCCGTCCTGACACTGGTCAACAACAAACTGACAGTTGTTTGTACACCTGAATGCATCCTGTACATTCCCATCAGCCATTCCACTAACTTGGGCTAACAGAGAAGAATAAGGCTCAGTAACAAGGCGGTGGGCAACACACGACTTCACGAATGGTTCTCTACTGAGTGCGTCTGCGATCACATTTTTAGTGCCAGGGACATAGTTTAGGTCAAAGTTGTAAGCAGCAAGTTTAGACACCCATCTTTGTTCACAAGCGTCTAACTTCGGTTTAGTCAGTATGTGGGTTAGTGGATTATTATCAGTCCACACTGAAAAAGGCCGTCCTTTGAACCAGTGGCTAAATTTATCACAAACAGCCCACTTAAGAGCTAGGAACTCCAGCCGATGCGCTGGGTAGTTCAGCTGGGCATGAGTCAGGGTCTTACTTGCAAAAGCCACAGGCCTAGCAATGTTGCCATCAGGTGGCAGTTGCGAAAGGACAGCGCCTAATCCGTCAGAGGAGGCGTCGACAGCTAGTATGAAGGGAGCATTAAAGTCTGGATGAGCCAGTGTAACGCTATGTACAAGGTCATATTTCAAAGACTCGAATGCTCGTCTGCACTTGTCAGTCCAGTCAGAAGGGGATAGTCTAACTAAACCCTTTTTGAACCTAGGCTTATGGCCCCTCCCCCTCTTCTTAACAGTAGGCTCTGACACCAGGTTAAACAACGGTTTAGCCGTGGCAGAGCACCCCTCAATAAAGTGGTGGTAATACAGGACCATACCTAAGAAGGATCTAATCTTCTTGGCACTGGGAGTAATGCCATCAGATTCTATAAGGTCGGCATCCTGAACATCATTAATGGCCTGTACCTTACAAGGGTCAGTTTTAACACCGTCCTCACAAACGACATGACCCAGAAACTTCACAGAGCGCTGGAGGAAGTGACACTTCCTGGGTGAGAGCTTTAGGTTGTTAGCAGCCAAACGGGAGAAAACTAACTCCAAGCCCTCCAGCGCAAGCTGTTCAGTGGGGGCAAACACCATGAGGTCATCGAGATAGCACAGGAGACTAGTGAAATTCTCATCACCGAAGATTGACATCATCATGCGCATGAATGTGGCTGGGCTGTTTGTTAGACCCTGTGGCATCCTATTATATTCATGGAGGCCAAATGGGGAAGAAAAAGCTGTAAACTTTTTGTCATCTTCATGCAGCTTGACATTGTAAAAACCTGAGGTAAGGTCCATGGTGGAAAAGAACACATTACCACCAAGCGCAGCAAGAGCATCAGTCTGATGAGGTAACGGATGTGCATCTTTCACAGTTCTAGCATTCAGCCACCTAAAGTCATTGCAGATGCGAAGATCACCGTTAGGTTTCACGACAAGGACAAGTGGAGAAGAGTACTCGCTCTGAGACTTGCGGATTATTCCGAGCTCCTCCATTTCACTCAAGGCCATTCTGAGTTTATCATAATGGCATGGAGGAACTCGCCTGTATGGAAATCTGAAAGGCTTATCATCCATCAAACGAATTCTATGGACAAAGTCTTTAGCTTCCCCACAATCCATTTTGTGTCTCGAGAATATGGAATGGTACTGCTCAATGAGGTGTAATAACTTATTTCTCCACTCCAGAGACACCTCACAAGACAAAATGTCAAGATCCTGAAGGCCAAGGCTGCTGAGAGTGTTTTGAATCTCCTCATCAGACCTCACAGTGGGTTGGGAATCCTGCACACACTGAGCACATGACTGAACTCGCTCTGGTTCACTCAAGTCCTGCACAGACAAACAGGGAGACACATCTGCAAGTTTCACATTTCTCTTCAGAGTCAACGGCTTTGTTGTCGGGTTAACAACTTTCACAGGGACCCACCCATCACCATAGAGAGTAGTAACAACCCTCCCAACCAGTATTTGTGCAGGTCTTGTTCTACACCGAGTGGGCTCAATTAGGACTGTACTCCCTACAGCGGTAACACCAACAGTAGGTAATTTTGTCCACACCAAATGTTCAGACATAGGCTGGAGGGTTACAGATCTTTTCAGCTTAGATGTACCAATCGTATCAGGGAGGGTCGTAGCATCACATTGTTCGGATTGGGACAGCAGTGACAACAACTGGGGTAACTTATCACCCTGAGAAGCGGTCTGAATGGATGTGGCTGGACGGATCTCAGCTGAGCCTTTCATTTGTGTTATCAGCCATTTAATAAGATTACTTCCCAGTATCATGTCATCAGATTGGCCTGGCACAACCAAAATAGGGACAATAACCTTATAGCCGTAGACAGAGATAGTGAGGTCGTATAGGGCTGTAGGTGTTACTAGATGACCCCCACAGCCGACAATTACAAAGTCCTCAGCTGTGCTTCTCACAATATCAGGTAATGATTTAGACAGTTCAGCGTCGGTTGTTTCATTCACAGTGCAGGCCATTGAACCACTGTCGACTAGTGCTTTCATGACATGTCCACTGTCAGCAGTGACTTCAGTGTGGAATAGGTTATCAGTTTTAGAAAGTCTTTGTAGGCCCTGTATAATCACAGTTTTACCCAAAGGTACCGAGCTGCTGTCATAGAGTGATTCATAGTCAGTGTCTGTCACATCCAAGGTGGGAGGCTCACTTATCTGATCTACGCTGTCCTCCCCTGATCAATTAATTTCCCTGCTGGCCAGAGCCAGAAGGGCGGCCACTTTGAGGGCAGCTGCGTCTGGAGTGCTCAGGTGCGTGGCACAGGAAACACAGTCTATTGTCACGGCAGTGAGTATATGCATCATGTGAGTTCTCGTTGCATACCGCACATGGTTTGGTGTAGAGGCCTTCAACTCTCGGGAACATAGCATTGTTACGTGACCTTCTATTGATGTTAGCCTTACTTTGGTTCTGCAACAGAACGTTTTCCAGCATAACGATCAGTTTCTCTAGGGCTGAGCTGTCAGAAGCAGGCGTGTGATCATTCGTATTTGTGGTATTAAAAGCACTTGGCCTAACATCAGCTGTATTCATCACGACTTTATTGTGTTCGTCACCCAAACATCTTGGACCCCTCTCAAGATGGTGCTCATCCAGCACCTCCTGCACTTCGCGAGCAGACCATTTATCGATGGTCTTGGACCTGAAGGTAAGAGCCAGTTCTTTGTTGGGGCAGTGTCTGATAAACATACGTGTGACTTTGACACTGGGGTTGTCAAAGGTTTTCCCTTGTTCTCTAAGACAGCCTGCAGCAGTGTCGGCAGCTCTGTTCAACCTAAGCCAAAACTCATAAGGGTCCTCATTTACTTTTGGCAGTGTGGAATAAAAGTCAGCGAGGGGCACAGAAGAGCTGAAGTTGGAGCTGAAATGTTTGCGAAGAAGTCCATATATTTTACTAGGGTCACTAGCAACATCAATCTCGCCATTTCTTATGCCAAATTTCACCACATCTTTGGCTCTGCCCCTCAGATGAATGAGAATCTCCTCTGACTGATTTTCTGGTGAAATACCACTTTTCCTGATATAGTTTCTCATCGACTCCTCCCACTCATCAACAGATATTCCATCAGAGCCATCACCCCTGAACACAGGTGGGTCTTTAGGACCGTGAGCAACGAGCTGTATCTGGGAGAGGTCTAATGTATGACTATGAACTGATTCTTTCACATCAGGTGTGTCAACATTACTTTTGGGTCCATCAGCAGGTGGACTAGGTACACTCAGTCGCGTCATAATGCTGTCTGCTAACTGGTACCCGATCTGCTGCACAATGTCACTCATTTGGTTAACAAGACTCACATTTTCATTAGCAGTCTCACGTGCAGATGTACTAGTGCACACAGGTTCATTAAACTCAACACATGGTTCAAGACTTGGGGTCACACTGTCATCACTAATGTGCCTAACAGGCTCACCCAATGTAAAGGGAACTGGGGACACCTGTAGCCCACGACCCCTACCAACCCCAAAGGGTGTGTTGACATTTCGAAAACTCATGGTCAATAATGAGAATGTTACTGAGGAGACGACTTAAGGAGCAGAACAGCACAGATGTCCTCTTTGGCGAAGAAGCTGGAACAGATCAGGAGCAGAGCAGAGATGCGATGACCAGCCCGGTTCAGCAAAGTTGACGGGTCATGGCACCAATGTGACCGATGTTTCTCTGGTCATATCTCTTTGCTGCTCAATGATCCACTCTGCATCAGTTGGTTGTGACAGCAGTTTATTATCTGCACAAAACAGTTGTTGTGGATAGAGATCGTGTGGACACTTAGCATGAGCTCTGTTTTGCCTCGTCTCAAGCAGTTCTATGCAGTGAGTCTGAGCTATACTAACTTAATACAATACAATAATATTCCATCATTAATAATAACATTGACAAATTAATACGACAATAATATCACCAACTTAAATTAGTCTTGTGATCGTATAGTGGAGCAATAAAAGTTACAAAATAAAATGCAAAGGCCTATAAAATGATTTTAAAATGGAAACCAAAAAAAAAGAATAGTTTTATCTGTCTGTCACTTCTATGCCTTTTCCTTCTTATATCTAACACTATGCGCAACTCATGTAAGAAAACAAAAGAACAAGATTCTATCAGAATTATCACAGAACATTTGTATAACATTCCCAAATTGTACACAGTAACATACCTGCACAAAATATCACAGCAAATCAGTTGTTGTGGATAGAGATCGTGCGGACACTTAGCATGAGCTCTGTTTTGCCTGGAAAACAGCACCACTGTTAGCTGCTAGCTCAGTTGATAGAATCACGGCAGATACAAAGACATCTAACAATATCTATCAGCAAAACATGGTGAAAACAAAACAAGGAGCATAGTACACAACATAAAATAGTTAGCTTTTAGCTCTCATGTACTCTGGGATGACTCAAATATTATGTTTTGTCCACACGTATTCGCAGCCATGTTACCTCGTCTCAAGCAGTTCTATGCAGTGAGGCCGATCCACGTTCCCACGACTGCTATACAGTGCAGGTACGACTGGCGACAGCAGATGGCGCTGTTTCATTCCCAATTTAGTGGGATTTAACAAAAGCTTATTTTACCTATGTTACACATATACATACACATCCACATATCTACACATGCACATACATACACACACACGCACACACACACACAATCCTGTTGTTGCTTGCAAATAATGTGTATGTGCCTCTGTCATGGAACGTACTCACCAATGGAGGCAAGAAACTGCAGTCACGCCCCCCGTGATCCAGAGGCGAACAGGGACGGACCTGATTAATATCCAACTATATTAAGTGAGACATTAATGTAGAATAAAACTATCCAGTTATGATGCTTAACTTTAATTTCAGGCAAAGCGATTTGCTGAGGAACAAATGAAGCACTGAAACAAACCAAACATCAGCTGTTATTGATCATCTGAGTGAGTTATATCTGTGCTTAACTTCCACTCAGTAGTGAAAGCCAGCGGGGGTTTGAAAAGGATGTGCCGGCAGTCGGACGTTCTCTCCGGCTAAAGGAGCCTCGATTGCCCGGTCAGCTGACAGCTAGTGAGGCGAGCTGCTGGTAGAGCAGCGGCAACGACAGCTCCGAAAACAGGAGCACTTTTTGTAATTAAGAGATATCTTGATAAACGAGCTGATATTTGAGGTTTACACATTTACATTCTCGCCTCAAAACACCTTAAAAGTTTATTTTGTGTCACAGAAACAATCATATTTCAAACTTTTTGGCCGCTTTCCTCCGCTCTGGTCTAAGCCCGCCACTCCTGACCAGCCCCGCCCCACAGATAAAACTCCGCCCCCTCATTTGAATATAAGAACATGAAATAAAAAGAGCTTCAAATGAAAAACGGGGTTAAAAAATAACATAAAACACGTAAAATACGTAAAATAGCTTTACAAAATAAAAGTTGTTTTCTCGCTGGTTGCCAGTCAGTTTTAGAATTGATTTTAAGGTTTTACTATTTGTTTCTAAGGTGCTACATGGGTTAGCACCTTCTTACCTGTCCGATCTTATAAGCCTGCAGACTCCCACTAGGTCTGCTGAGCAAATGCTCCTAACTGTCCCGAGGTCAAGATTAAAACACAGAGGTGATCTTTGCAGCTATTGCTCCGAAACTCTGGAACAAATTGCTCCTTCATATCAGGACCTCTTCAACAGTCGACACTTTGAAAACCCATTTTTATTCTTTGGCTTTGAAATCAGAATGAGTCCTGGAGACATTAGTGATGCTGCTTTCTTTTACTTATGTTTGATTATTTTATGTTTCCTGTCTTAACTGTCTCCTTATCTTATGTTTTATGTTCTTTTATTTTATTTAAATGTACAGCACTTTGGTCAACTGCTGTTGTTTTAAATGTGCTTTAGAAATAAAGTTGACTAACAGTAAAGGTGGTATTTACCTGCATTTATATCGGCGGGGTATGGAGCTATATTGTCACATTTTTACAAGTTAAATTTAGAGAACACAGAAACATCTGAAAAAAATCACATTTGAAAACAGAAATGAAGCAGCACCCTCAAACCCACAGCTGATACTTTTGATTTAGAACTTGGTCAACAGATGTTCTCTTGACACCTACAACACTGGACTCCAGTTCAAGAAGAGCGTGTTAAGTATCTTTGACTTCCTGTAACTCATGAATATACAGCTGTGTTCAAAATAATAGCAGTCCCACATCACTAGCAGAAGCTTTAGTAAAGGTACAGAAAACCAACAGACCCAACAGGCATGACGTGCATGCTGCTGATTCTGGGAAACTGAATCATTTACTGAAAGGGGCGTGTTCAATTAGTGAGGTCATTGATGATGTGAAAAAAATAGGCGTCAAACAGGTGACCCTTATTTAAGGATCAAGGCAACTGACGCTGCATATGCTGGCTGTGCATTGGTCCTTGAAAAAGAGAGTAAAATGGGTCGTTCAAGACACTGTTCAGAAGAAGAGCGTTCTTTGATTAAGACATTAATAAAGAGGGGAAACCTATAAAGAAGTGCAGAAAATGATAGGCTGTTCAGCTAAAATGATATCAAACGCTTTAAAATTGCTGCCAAAACCAGAAAGGTGAGAAAAAAAAAGAAAAACGACTTTTTGAATGGATCGTGTTTGATCCCACAGGTATTTTACCTCTGTGACAGCTACTCCGTTTCATAGGGTCATGGCCACACCTGCAGCGGGGTCTTACCCTCTTCTGATAGTTGTGACACTACTTAAGCTGTGGCGGGGCTGCTCGTCTGGCTCTAACTGCTAATAATCCTATCATCTGCCCCTCTACCTCTCTGTTCTGATGCTATCGTTCAGGAAGGCTCACACAGACGACCCAAAACAGAGTACAGATAGTTATAGCAGCCAGCCCCTTGATCAGTGCACTTGTAACCGACCAGAATCTTTTATCGGCTCGGAGTGAGCCCAAGGGACATAAGTAAAGCTGAAGTGGATTACTAAAGGCTTCATTTTAGAAATCCAACAGCTCAGGCACTTCCAATCTTCATTTGACAATGCAGGGAGAATTCTCACAAAGACAGTTTGAAATCAATTAAATGTCCACATCTGGGTTGGCTTAGTCCAAAGAGCAGACCTGTCTAGGTGCTGAGAAGGGCTCCGCAGAATCTCGTACGATGTTTTCGTGCAGCTCCTTATATATGTTGTCTAAGACACATCCTAGTTTTAACAACAACATCATGACAAATCATCACCCCGCTGCTCTTATTACCAATTATGGTATTAGGCTTTATTCAATACCTCATTTCTCGTAATACATGGCTTGTTTGGTACTTTCCAGTTAAGATTATTTTTAACTTGTTTTTCTCCTCTTGTTCCCTCTTATTCCTAGGCAACAGGTTTCAGTTCCTCATTTCCCTTGCTCAGTGATTTTCCAAGATTTCACAACTTTTGCATTACACTCTGAATCATTTCTGTGTTACACACATACTTATCAACCTTAAGTAAAAATCATACAGATTATTTGTTACACTTCATAAATCAACTTTTAACAACCTAATAAATTGGAATCATAAATGCCCACATAGTATGAGGCTCAGGCCATCGAATAACCAAGATCTCAACCTTAATCCACTTCACTTGACACCCCCTTCTTGAGATTGCAGGTTACCTTTCGATGACTTTACAGGTCACCGTCCCAAGAATCATCAGAGATTGTTTCCAAAAGGGCTGGAACATAGTGCTCACTTGGTGTTTCAATGCCTTCGAGCTGATTCTCCGAATGCTGTGCTAGCCCAGGTTCTCTCGGCCATTCCGTCGCGTCGAGCTGCTCCAACATTGCTACCAATGTGGGTGCTTCTTCCACTGGAGCGCCCAAGGGCTCCGATGCAAGAGAGGGCTCTTGTAACTGTTGTTCCACAGCCTCAGCCATCTCTTCCAGGTGTGCCTCGTTACCCCCGTCTTCGTTCTCCACACCGGCGTCATCGAAGTCCGTCTGCGTCTCCACGTCCCGATGTTCTATTAGGGATTCTGCCGATGACTGCGGTGCTGCTGATAGGGGTGTACGGGGTCCTGCCTGGTATGGTGTAGGTAGCTGCCGAGCACCTGCTATCAGGATTCGCCCATCCAAAGAATGGGTTGTGCGAAGGCGAGATCTGTCGTGGAACTCCCAAATGCGGGTGTAGGTTGGTGTGTAGAATCCCCCCACGACGACGCGTGGTATCCACGTTGTTCCTCTGTTCCAGAAAGAACTCCAGATGATTCTAGCTTGCTCTTCAAGCTCCATGGCCGTTTCTACTGGCACTTGTGTGGTCATAGTTCCTTGGAGGACGCCATGGACTGCATGCGGGTGAGGATCCTCCATGTAGCACCTGGAACATTGCATTCTTACTCCTAGGTTCCACAAACAACCAGCCTCTCTCAGCGTGGCTCCGCACCCGCTGCATCCTGCGTCCTCCTATAATCAAACAACAAAATCAATTAATAATGATTAATTATTTTCCATTTCTTCTTCTCATTTTCGTGCAAGCGGAGTGTTGGTCAAGCTTCTTTTTTGGATCAGGCTAGGGTTCCTCCTCCTTGAACCCTACTGCTGATCAGATCAAGCCAGCCGCTCCTTCTTTCTGGAGGTGGGGTTCTTCCCGCCATTCGGGCTTGGACTCGGGGATAGAAGATGGGATACAGCATGAACCATCCAGCCATGGAGACCGATCCCTCAGCCCCAGCACAGCAGGCGGACATCAGGACTATCCAGCCCAGGGCCCATATGGTTCCAGTGATGACCCGGTCAAGCTGACACCATCCTGGCCTCCCATATCTGACCAACGTCCAGGTCAGTAGATACGCCAGGAAGACAGCCAACGATACTCCTTCAAACAGGTAGCCGATGTTCCATCTGTCTCCGATGACGTCCACTGCAATGTCGAGCAGCAACCAAATCAGCAATGCCACCGTTCTAATCACCCCTCTTCTGTTGGTTTCGATGTCGGTGCGTCCCAGTAAGTAGATAACGAACCAGGACAGGGTGATCTTCATTCTTTGCATCATGATTGTTTCCATCAACGCCTTGAAGAAGCCGATAAATAAGGCTATAATCCTCAAGGGTTGCTTGGTAGACCAATCTCCACTGCAGCAGAATGCCAACCATATACACTCGAAAACCCAGAAATCAATACTGTTAAACTTGATTTCTGGCTCTTGGGACTCAGTACAATTCTGGAGATAAGTTGGAACTGTACTTACTCCTATGAACATGGTTGTGGCAGTAGTTGCTGAAGACATGGTACTTGCGTTGCTGGTGGCGCTCATCTTTCCGCTGCGGTGTTGCCTCGGCTCTCCCCGATCTCGAACTGACCACTTCCTCTTTGCGCTCCGCTGGTTATATCTTTTAACCCCGCCCCCTTCGGGCGGGTTCCTTCGTCTCCTGCTTACCTTCTTATCCATACATGGTAACATAAATCTTGATTGGGTGATTATTTTTAATAAAGCTGTAGCTAGCAAAAAGCATTGGGCTGCCTTTGTGACGAGGTTAACGCCTTCCAGTATCTTTTTCAGAGTGGAACTTCCTCGTACATGTGTTCCACGCCCCTCGTCCAACGTCGGGTGTCGGCCGTCCTGGCTCTTCCTTCTCTGGGCGAACCACTATCCGGCTCTTTCCGAACTGGTTGAGGGAACAGATGCCCATACAGGATGAACCAAACGATCAGGGGTAGGTTGGTGGTGACTTCCAGTATACTCATGATACTCAGAATTCCCCAGCCGAATCCCCACAGGCACAGTCGAAGTAACTTGAGTGCCCACCTTGAAGCATGGCTGCCTTTCAACTGGCTGACCTGGGAGTACATGTAGCTCAGTAAGCCCACAACCACCAGTCCCTCTAGTACCAGCCTAGCCCAATATGCTACTGGGTACCACATTGAGGCCAAGTCCAGTACCAGCCAGATGACTAGTATGATCATTCTCATAATTCCTCTTTTGGTGGTGTCGATCTTGAGCCTCCCAAGAAGGAAGGCGACGAACCAGGATGTGGTGTAAACAGGCTCACCTCTCCACACGTTTACTAGCAGTACTCGTACCATCCCTTCAACCAGACAAAGGACCCTGAATGCCTGACTTCCAGCCCAGAGCCCTGTACAGCAGAAGACAAACCATATTACTTCTAAGGTGACGAACTCCGTGACCTTTCCCTTGAAGTCTTTAATCTGCCAGGGTGGTGCTGTGGTTGATCCAGTCCAGTTTCCTGTTTCTGTGGTCATGTCGAAGGCTTCAATGCTGATTGTGGTCTCCCTTGTCACGCAGGCAGGTCCCATTGTGGGTTCATGTTGGCAAATAGAACCCTTTACTCGCGAGGTGATCCTTCCTCGCGTAGGAGGAGCTCCAACTCCTCCCAGTTTCTAGGCGTAGCCCTTTTCTTCCGCCCCCTTCTGCAGAAACCCCTGACTCCCGTCTTGATCAGACCTCCCAGGAGTGGCACCAACAGAACGACTCCTATTCCAATCAATGCATAAGGCAGAAGTGATCTTATTATTGCCCAAAGTTCTGATCCCAGAGCTTTTGCTCCATCTTCTATCTTCTCTATTATTTCCTTGGGTACTTCCTCAATACCCTCGAGCACAGTTCTTCCGTACAGTTCTGCCACTGTACAGTCGCGCCCATTGCACTGCAACCAATGTTCCTGTGGCATTTCACAAGTTCCATTGTTGTACATTTTGTTAGGTCCGATCCATTCGAACCCCTCTACTTCTTTCCCATCGCATAGGCTTTTACGGAATGCATATTCCTCCAGCCTGGTGAGTTCTGCTTTACTTACTGCAGGTACCACTTTCCCAGTTAGTTGGTGCTGTTTCACCATCGGACCTAGTAGGGCTTTTACACAACCGTACCTTCCTGGTCCTGGCGCCCGTTGCCACTCTGGTTGTTTCTGCTTTCTTCTAGTCAGATTTCCCAATATATGGACATCGTTTCTTACCCAGGTGGCGCCCTGCTGATAGGCCTCGTAAGCTCCGTCATACCATTCAGTACAGTCGTTGCTCCAGCCTTCTAACTCACTGCAGGGTCTACGTGCCAGCTCTATGGTGCAGGTGTCGTTGGCCTGATTACATCTCATTTTCCATGGTCTCGGGGTTAAGGTCACACTCGGTCTAATGCCAGTCCATCTATACCATTCATAGAGTCCTTCCCCTGTGGAATAGACTGTAGCCACATATTGATACTTAATCCAATAATTCTTCGTTTGTGACAGGCATGGTAAAACCCAGGCTTCGGTTTCCTCTTTTTGCAGCCCCCACCACGTCCGAGTCTTATCAGGGGCATCCCAAAATAGCGGCCACTGCTCCAGCACCCCCTTCATGGTGTTATGGCTCTTCATCCTGGAACAATTGTACTTCCAATATCCCTCGTCCCATGCTCCTACCTGGGTAATGTCACATCTCGGCGACGCCCAGTACTGCGACACTGTTCCTTCACCTTTTGAGTAGTCCTTCCCATCAAGATCTTCAGCCATTCTCTTCAGAACACACCTGTCGATTTTGTCAAAGTCTCCTGATGGTGCAGACCATAACTCATCAGGGGTAGGGATCTTTTGGACATACTTTTCTGATCTCTCTGGGCCTCCCAGTTGGTTGGGCTGCGTCACGGTGTCGGTAGTTGCCCTCAAATGGGTGACTCCCTTCCTCCATACCCATGGTAGACTCTGATTCAGCCAGTCGTCAATCCAGATCCCCCCAGAATCGGGTGGATCTCCCTTCCTTCTCGTCCTCCTCCCGAACCAGTCATTACTCCAGCTTCCCCAAGTCTTTTCCTCGACCTGGCTCAGAACCAGATAGTGCTGTTTTTTGCACACTATAGGCCCCAAACTCCAGTGACAGGGATCAAGCTTGAAGACTTTCTCCTCCATACACCTCCTCATTCTCTGCTGATCAGCTTCTGAAACCTGGGGAGGCCTTTTCTGGACCGGTTGTAGCCTTTTCCTCATTCCTGGCTTTGGTGTGGAGTTGCTGGCTGTTGTAGAGCTATTCCCGCGGGTTGTGGGAAACTCTTCGGTGCCGTTATTCTCATGCCCTTCGAGTTGGGTCTGCATATCACATGTTAGATTCAGGTTTCCCCAAAAACCCTCCGGTTTCAGGATAGTTGCGTGACATTGCTGCGGAAGTTCATGAGCTGGCAGAGTCACCTCTTCAGCCCAGTAGGTTATCTTTCTTCCTTTGACACATGCCTGCGTGTAGTACCAATACGGGCTTTGTCCATCCACTTGGATCCAATTAGCTTGCACCATACGAGTCTCATTTTGTTGAGGGATGATGCCATGCAAAAGCAGTGTCTCACCTTGAAAGTCAATTGCTTCAATTACTCCCCCTCCTTCTTTTCTCTGGGAGTCAAAGAATTGCAGTAACGTTGAAACATTAAAAGCCAACACTGCTTCCGTGCAGTTCTCCTCTCCGTTTTCATCACAAATTAAGGAGAAATTCCTTATTGTGACTATTTCCTTTTTGACCTTCCAACAGGTCTGATTATATCTCTCAGTGGAAGTGTAACTGATCCTCACATGATCATTCTCCCAAAGTCCACTTCCATGACAATACAAAAATATCAAAATAGCAGAAAGTCCCAGAAAGCCGACTACAGTTTTAAAAATAATTCCTTTTGCAGGACAGAATAGAGTTCTTTCAGCCATGCTGCTCACCTCTCAAGGCCTCAGGTGGTGAATGGATTTAGGCCTTTCCGGGCTCAGTGTTAATCACAGCCAGTAGCTCCTCCCCTTGTCTCCAGGTGACAGAGGAACCACTGTTACCCGGGGTCGTGGTGAGTGCAGATGTCCTAATGGGTCCCTCCACAGCCGAGCTATCATGAGCGGTCTCATCAACGGCCAAGGGTGGTCTCCAGCACAGTTGTGCACCTTGTAATTTTCTTTAATGTATGGGTCGAAGCCCTTCCACATCCAACGATAGCGGGTGATGATGACTTTTCCCGTAGGCTGCCGTTGATTCTCTGGCCGTACTATCGCGAGTTCAGCACATAGGGGTTCCCCACCGCGGTCCACAAGTTCCACCACCTTGCCCCAGATCTCAGGCCTTGTTGCAGGGCTGATGATTATGTCCCTACTTACCTTTGGGAGGCTGCTTATAGACTGCCGATCATTGGGATAGTCTTTCTCCTGCACCTTCAGAGGTAAATGCTGGTTTTCCATAATGATCCTTTCTGGATCATTGACCCTCTGCTCTAAATTCTTAGAGGTGCTAGGGCTATTAGTCCATATCAGCATGCTCCCGAGCCATATTTCCACATATGGCCCTAACCAAGGTTGGCAGTGATTGACTCCCCACTTTAACTTAATCAGCTCCTGATTGACCTGTAAGTACACTGTGTTAAGGATCCAGGGCATCCGTTTTGGACATTCCGGCACTGACTGGTTCTTCCATTTGCCCTTAGTGAGTTCATAGCTCATAGAAAAGAACTGCAGTTCATATCCTCGGAACACTCTTTTCCCCATCTTCCCTTCATCAGGCTTAGACAAGTCGGCTAATCTGGTAAATTCCACATTGCTGCAGCAATAAGCTGCAGATCCACAATA
Organism: Archocentrus centrarchus; assembly: GCF_007364275.1. Classification (NCBI taxonomy): domain Eukaryota; kingdom Metazoa; phylum Chordata; class Actinopteri; order Cichliformes; family Cichlidae; genus Archocentrus; species Archocentrus centrarchus. Next base: position 311,209 of record NW_022060271.1, read on the forward strand.
CATCCAATTATAGAAATAGTCTTTCTTCGGGTATTTTAACCATACCTTCTGATTTGGCAGTTTAATATAGGGTACACGGGCTAGCTTCCTCTGCCATTCTTCTTTCCGCCTCCTGGCCCGTCCCTTTGTCCCAGGTTTGGCTACTGCTGGGACTTGCGGCTCCATTTCTTCGCTTTGAAGCGTTGGAAAGGGTTCCACTTCCCTTTCCCCTCTTTTCCTGCCTCTTCAGGCTTTGGTGGTTCTTCAAGGCACGTTACTGTGGCTCCGACTGAGTAGACTCCTCTGAATGGAATGATCACAGTCTGAACCGCCACTCGTACTCTGGTGAGCTGCTCAGGGTAGGTGGGCGTGGCCGCATGCCCTGCCCACGTCCCAGGCAGTTGGACCACCCCTTCTCTACGCCACACCTCTGGCGTCACCACATACTCTTTACTCTTTTCTTTGGCTCGCGCCGCCTGGTGGCCCCATGCGTCCAGGCTTGTGGTGCTGTAGAACAGGTTGGTGCTTCTCGCCCCGGCCTCTCTTGGAAGTGGTTCCAAGTCCTGGACCGGTATGGATGGGTCAGAGTAAACCTCCTCTATTAGACGGCCCCAAGTGGTCAGCTCCCATGGTCCCTTCCAGCCCTGGCTCTCCGCCATCTCCCGTTGATCTTCTCTCAGGTCACTCGAGATAGGGGAGTATCCTGGGTCCTCGGGATCCCGTTGTACTCGAAACACCATATTCACCTGCTCCATTGATGGCGGTAGCTCATGAATCTCCGTTCGAGCTGGACTGTAAGGCCATCCCCTTCTAATCGCCTCCTTCCACAGCTGCTCCTCCTCAGGATGTCTCGCTGGTCCTTTCCCTCGCCCTTTTACTGCTGAGGGTCCCGGTGGCAGGGGTGGTGCAGAAGGGCCTTCAGTCTCCGGCGAGCCGGGATCAGGGGAACTGAGTGGGTCACTCCCACTTTCCCCTCGTTCTCTTCCTTCCAACGTTGCTGTTATGAAGCATTGCAGAGGGTCCAGGAATTTCCTCACCTGCCATCCCTCTGCGGTGGCGACCTGCAGCAGGCGTCCACTCTCCTGCTGCAGCTTGCAGCTGCTACATGGGTGGATACGTTCACCATCCCACTGGCAGACACATTCTCTGCAGTCCACTTTTCCTCCTTTTAAATCCCACTGAGTGTAAAACTTCAGCCGGGGTAATCCATTTAGCCGGCATAGTCCACAGACATGACCATCCAGCACTTTCACTGGTTTAGGGTGCATCCCCTTGTATTCCCTCCGATTTGCCTCAGCCCGGAGGGGCTTATTTCTTCCTGGGCCTTCCCACTGGACTCCCAGGGTGGTGGGCTTCCAACACACCACACAGTTGTTCTTAATCTCTTTCCATTGCAGGAACTCTTGGTCTCTTGAAAGAATTCCTTCTTTAGCAAACTCCATCTTCTCAAGGGCTCTGCCTGCCCAGAGCCCATCGGTACTGCGTCTCATGATAACCACCCCCTTAACAGTGGCCAGTCTGACATAGGGTGGTAGGCAAGGTGTGCTACTGGCCATGGTTTTGGTTCCTAGGTCACCTAGTCAGGAACTGGTTTCAGCTGCTCTACTCCTTGGATCCCCGACTTCTTTAACCGAACCGTATTTCGGTCTAAGATCTCAGTCACTATGTCAGTCTTGTCGTACTTTGCTTTCACAGCTGCTCCAGCTGGGTGAGCCTGTGCTTTAATCCATACTCGCTGTCCAACCTGCAGTGACATCCTGCCATCGGGGGAGGGCCCCTTGTCATCTGAGCTCCTCCCCGCCTCTTGTGACGTGAAGGGGCGTCGATTCAGCTCCTCTGCTGGCGAAGGCCTCCCTTGTCGATGCCTGTCATTTAGGGTTTTGACCAGCTCCAAGACTTTTGTACTCCATTCTTTACCATTAGCATTTTTACCAATCCAGCTCTTTACCAGTCCAATAGTTCGCTCGACCACTCCGTTGGCCTGCGGCGTGTATGGTGGTGAATACACTCTCATCACCCCATTCTCTTGACACCACTTGTCCACTTTAGCGTTCCGAAAATGCGTTCCATTGTCTGTTCTTAGCTCCTTTGGTATTCCCATATAGCAGCATGCCTGATCCAGCATGCTGACTACACTAGATCCATTTGCTTGGCGCACAGGTTTCACAGCAACATACCCCGACATAGAGTCCACCAACACTAACAGATATTTTTCTCCTTTCATACCTGTTATCCCTAAGGGTCCTGCCACATCCATACAGATCGACCCCCAGGGAATGGTACTCTTGATGGTGAGTCCTCCCATGCGCTGTCCCCGCCGACCTGCGTTGTACCAACCACACTCAACACAGTCTTTGAGAACACGCCGGATTTCTCGTACTGGAATCCATAGCTGCTGTTTTCTCAGTTCCCTGCGCGTCGGGTCAGCTCCGGCATGGCCTAGTGCCTCATGCACTGCTTCCGTTACCCCCTTCACGCAGTCTTTCGGGACAATCTTACCCTGAGGCGTGTTGTCCCATTTCTCGATCCCGACAAAGACAATTTTTCTCATCTGGACGAAACGATCCACTTCTTCGTTTCCTCGCCAGTGAGCTCCTTCTTTCACATGGGCTTTTTGATGTACAATTTCCAAATCCAGGTTCATCCGCAACTCGGCGATTTTTTTCCACAAATCTTCATGGGCTACTTTCTTTCCTTTTGCTGTTTCATATCCATTTTCTTCCCAAATGGTCAGATCTTCTCTTAGTGCTTGCGCACAATAATAACTGTCTGTTACTAATTTTGCTCTTTTAATCTTCCTCTTTTCCAGCTCTAACAGGCCCTCTAACACTGCTGTCACTTCCCCAGCCTGCGCGCTGCCGGGTGCTTTCCCTCGCTGGCGGGTCTGTTCTTTACCTTTCAGCTTGAGAATAAATCCCCAGTACGCGGTGTCGTCAGGTCCCTTTCTCGAGCCGTCTGTGAAAAGAGTCCAATCATACTCTTCTTGCATCGGTTTTTCAGCTGTTGCAGCCTTGGGAACTCCCGGTTGTAGCGGTCCAATTTCAAGATCTGGATCTAGTAGGATGTCCTCCCACCGACCCCATCTGGCGTTAGTTGCTTTAGTGCTCTCGATAGTGGCTTTTCTGAGGAAACGGTGTACTTGGCTTTCGGTGATGACTCGGATTCCCTGACCTTGCGCCAAGTCCTTCAGGGAGCCCCAGTACCTTGCGAGCACTGCAAGCTCCTTCTCTTCAGGGGGGAATTTCACCTCCACCGAAGTCAGAGTATAACTCCATAAGGTAACTAATCCACCGCCCTCATTGCTTACTTTCACCGTAGCACTGTCCTCATCGCAACTTATTTCTGCAACCAACCTTGCTGTTGGACTCCGGGGTTCAAGCCTCAGCGCTCCTTGGATTGCTTGTCTCAGCTCTTCCAAGTGACTTTGGTCAGCCGCTGTCCAAATCCATGCCGTAGTCTCATCTGGTTTTCTTAGTTTGGCATACAGGGGTTTAGCATACCTCTGATAACCTGGAACATAGTCCCTTACATAGTTACATAGTCCTAATACTTTCTGCAGTTCATTCAGTGACACTGGAGGCTCTATCTGTTCAATCTTTTTCCTGTACACCTCAGATAATCCCAAATCGTCAGACACCTGGAATCCCAGATAATCCACTCGCTTCCGCCCAAACTGGCACTTTTTCAAGTTTAGCTTGAGTCCTGCAGCGGTTAATCTTTCCACGATCTTTTGCAGTCTGTCCAAGTGCTGCTCCTCCGTGTCATCTGCAATGAACACATCATCTATATAAATAGTGGCACCTAATCCGTCAAGTACATCCATAACTGCTGCTTGGAACACGTTGGGAGAATTTTTGTAACCCTGCGGAAGTCTCTCCCAAACGTAGGATCTTCCCTTATGGGTGAAGGCTGTTTTCCCCTGGGATCCCCGTGCCAATCGTAGGGAGAAAAATCCATTTGCCAAATCTATACAGGATTTATAGGGTTTTAACTTTAGGGTCTTTAAAGTCCCTTGCGGGTTAATCAGGCTGGCTCTGTTTGCTACAGTCCTTCTATTCAGAGCTTTGAAGTTGATCACTGGTCGCCAGCCTCCTCCTGAGGATTCTGGCTTCTTCACTGCCTGTATCGGGCTGTTAGTGATCGGATTCAACTCCTGACGAATCACCCCCAGAGTCAGTAATTCTCTGACTATGAGGTCCATTTCTTTCACAGCCCCTGGGTTCAGGGGGTACTGTCGAACTGGTGGATGTACTCCCCCTTCTATGGTATGGATGTATTTGGTTCCTAAATCGCCACAGTCATTTTTGAATCTCGCTACTTTTGCTTTGGAGATGATCTCCCTCAGCCGCTGTTTCCCTTCTGGAGAGAGATCACTCTCCTGTAGTTTCTGCTCTGTCACCTCTGGAACATTAACCGGTTTGTACCAGGCCCCCTCAGCCTGGTCCTCGACCGTAGGTATCTTAACCAGGCGCGCCTGCAAAATCCTCAGACGTTCCTCCACCTTCCTGCGGTTTCGTGGTTTCTGATGTAATCCTTCTAAATCCGTGATGGTTACCAAGTCATAGGTCCCCAGGATCCATATAATCCCCCTCCAGATGCCATAGGGGACTTCAGCGAGGGAAGCATCCGCTAACTGCACCGTCAACTTTCCTTTAGGACTCAAGGCCCTCCGTGTCATGGACACCTCAGCCCCTGAGTCCACCAAATACGGAGCTCCATCAACCTGGGTGTAGATCTTATCCTTGACCCGGTAAGCGTGCTCCAGGGTGACTTGAGCTGTCGTGTCCATTACTCCTTCTTCCCCCCAGCAGCCGTCTGCTGACGGGCTAGTCTGAGGGCGTCCTTCTGTTCAGGCGTTAATTTCTTAAACTCCTCGAAAGGCAGATATCCAGGCCTCTTATTTGTAGAATCCCCCTTCGGTGGTCTCTGGTCCGATGGCCGGCTGCTCGTAGCATTCTTTGGTGGACCCTGGAAAGCAGGTCGCTGATCTGTCTTCCTTTGTTGGCCCTGTGGGTTTGGTGGGGGTTTCGGGGTGGCTGCCTTCTGTTGAGTTCGTTGACTCTCTTCGGCCCGCCTTTGTTCCTCAAACTTCCTCTTGAGGTCCCATTTTCTCACCACCTCCCTTATCTGCTCCTGTGTGCTGTTTGCAGGGTGCAGGGCAACGAAATCCATCTCACCCTTACGGCCCTTCATCAGCTTCCTGAGCGCCTGCACATTCCGACCTACGGGGATCTCATTACTCAGCACATGCCATACTTGTGACAGGGTCTGCCCTTGGTCTAATTGTCCCCGTGCCTTTTCTATCTTGGTGTCTTCATCATCGAAGTCTTCCAAGACTAGTCTTTTGTAGTGCTCTTCAGCTGACTCTTCTGGGCCTAATGCCTGCCCAGTGGCACGGGCCAGCCACATTAGTCGTGCCTGGTTATCTTGGGTGCAGGTCATCACCATTTGCCAGTGTTGCTTCAGGTACTCCTGTAAACTCTGAGTTGGGGATCTCTCCTGCACCAACGCCTTTATCTTTTTGAATTCCTCAAAACTCGAACCTCCTCCTGTCGCTACCGGCGCTCCAATCCCATTAACATCCACTGCCACATCTCTGGTAGTCCGGCGGGTCTGCAGCTCAATTCTTGGTTGGGAAGGAATCCGTGACTCTTCCTCATCACTAGAGGATAGTTCTCGTTGGCGCTGAATCTCTGTCTCCCTTGCATATTTGAGGGCAGATTTCTTCAGGCGACGGAGCATGACATCGTGTGTGATGGCTAGAAAGGCATTTTTGAAGTTTGTTGTTAGCGGCTCATGGCTTCTCAGGGTAGGATAGGTAGGAGCCATCAGGAAGTTAGCCCACTCTCTCACTGGTGCTTTCACTGGCAACACGACCTCTTCCTCGAGCCGTTCTGCCCATTCTATCGGTATTCCATAATCCTGCTGGCCTGCCTCTGGCATATATGCCTTTCGTCCATCCCTGGTTTCCACACACCCGAAGGAGATATCCCGGGCCATCCTCTCTGAGGTTCGATAGACAGAGTACACTGGGGTCTTTTTCTTTGTCCCTTTCCTCTGTCCTACCCTCAGCTCCACCGCTCCGGTAATATCCTCCTGTCGTGCAGAAGTCATGGCATCCACCTCTTCTTCACTCTCCCTCTCTCTTTCACTGCCACTGTCTTCACTGATGTCACTGTATTCCGGCTGTCGTTCAGCGTAACTGGACGAGATCATCGGCTCCCTTTGCACCTCATGTCGTGGTGTAACTGCAGGCCCACGTCTCGACGTGTTGACCACTTCTGGCACATTAGTGGGAGATGGAACCCTGTATGTGAAGGTGGCCACCCCTGTGTTCCCCTCAGTCTGCATACCAACATAATCATTCACTGGCTGCAGGCTAAGTCTTGCAGGGGAGGCCTTCACCTTTGGGGTCACCTCCTCTGGCTTCATCTGCGCTGGTGTCATGACTGGGGGAGGCTGTCTTTGAGATGTCGATGGTTCTTCACCGTCATCTTTGCCCGGGGTGGAAGTACTCTTAAGCCGCGACGTCCTCAGCGGGGCTCCCGGCGTCTCTCTGGCCACCGGAACCCAGGAATTCTCACCTCCCTGCCGCCTCAGCTTCACGGAGAGTCCTTCCCGGAACTCTTTATGTTGCTTCTTGGAGGTGACCAGGACCAATTCTGTGATCCCAGACCAAGCCGCTGCTCCAGTGGTGTGTAGACGCCCCGCTCTCACCATGGCCTGTTCTGCAACAATCCATGGCAGGTCACCTGACCTTATCCCATCAACGCACATTATTACTCGTGCATATCCGGCATTGCTGGCGCTGCGCAGTCCTTCTTCTAGGGCATCGACCAACCGTTGCTCATACTCCTCTGAAGGTTGCCCCTTCGGATATCCTGGCACCGGAACATGTATGATGGCAAAATGCCTAGACTGTCCACCACTGGTAATCAGGACCTGAGTTCCTTTCTCTGATCCCTTCAACTCTTTAACTCTATCTTTTAACTCCTCAGTGTATTCTCTGCCAGCTTGATTCTTTAACTCCTTTTTGAAGTTATTATTTCTAGGATTATACTGGGAGTTTGTTAGAATAATCAATCCATGTCCATCCAACTCCCATGGCTCACCATAATGATGATACATTGTCCTCTGCGTCTGTCCCCTCCACCTCAGGGCCTCCACTGGAACAGGATCAAGTTTGGGGAGCCAGTTCGACGGCGATTCCTCTCGAGCCGGTTCCTCAGCCAGGCCGAATGGGGAAGTCCATTTGTACTTCTCTCTCAGCCGGTCCTCCTGCTCCCGCAGGAGATTTTGCACCTTCCTGGGTGTCTCTGATGCACTCTCAAGCTTGTATGGCAGGTCCACTAGATGCAGGGTCGTTCCCTTTAAATCCCATCTTCCATCTTTTTCAGAATCCAATTCGGAGTTATATTCCGAACCTGTCTCTTCACCCTCAGCTTGGGATCCTATTACACTTTCAGGCGGGTCTCTTAACAGTTCTTCAGCCTTTCCTTGATATTTTTCCAACTGCATCAATAAATCTCGGTGCTCTTTGTACTGCTTAGCTGCAGTGACTTTCGCTTCTATCTCGACTGTAACAGTACCCGTCACTTTCCCCAACATTTTGATAATAGGGTCATATTCTCGCTGGGGACTAAGCCACCCTGCTATTGGTAGAGGCTCTTCTTCTACGCCGTTGGGCCATATTACCTTCACTGCCCATTCCAGCCACTTCTGTATTATATCCTTCTTCGTCCCAGGCTCAGGGGACGGCTCCACTTGAACCCAAATTCGCTTCTTCACTTCGGGCGTCCGAAAAGCTTGGTTTATACTACAAGCCTTGTCCACCGCCTCACCAACTTCTCCTTCATCCTTTCCCATACACCTTGAAGCTACATGATATTGTATTGCAGCTTCCCATTTCTTCCATCCTTGTCCCCATGGGACAACATGAATCATAGCCCATGCCTGGACTTTGGAGACTGCTAGCCCTGTTGCACCCTGCTCCTCCGTCGACCCTGTCTCCGATGGCGCAGGCGCCTCTGGTTCTTCCTCGCCGGGTGCCTTGAGTGATTTAAAGAGGGACGCTCCTTCTGATTGGGGCTCCTCTAGCACTCCTGTTTCTGCTGCTGCAGCCATCACTAGACTGGATCAGCACTCTTGTCTTTGTCGTCCCGAGTTGCTCTCCTCCAAGGCCCCTCGTGATATCTCCGAGGCAAGGGATGGAATCGAGCGATGCCTTCCTGCAGAGTCTTCTGGGCCCCTGTCGGTCTGGGTGTCCTCAGCGACGTCTGCTGCTACTCCTGTCCGCGTCACTCCGCTTCCTGGACAGGTTGAGAGCGTCGGTTGATCCCCGCTTACGCTCCTGAACAGCTCACGAAGTCCTCTCTGCCTCGCGCTGCTCCTTCAATCAATCCTGGGGTTATCTCCCACGAATGATAACCTCTCCGGGCTATCTAGGTTCTTTAGGCGCGGCAAAATCCTCTCTTTTAGGCCACGCCCCACGTTGGGCGCCACGTGTTTGATCCCACAGGTATTTTACCTCTGTGACAGCTACTCCGTTTCATAGGGTCATGGCCACACCTGCAGCGGGGTCTTACCCTCTTCTGATAGTTGTGACACTACTTAAGCTGTGGCGGGGCTGCTCGTCTGGCTCTAACTGCTAATAATCCTATCATCTGCCCCTCTACCTCTCTGTTCTGATGCTATCGTTCAGGAAGGCTCACACAGACGACCCAAAACAGAGTACAGATAGTTATAGCAGCCAGCCCCTTGATCAGTGCACTTGTAACCGACCAGAATCTTTTATCGGCTCGGAGTGAGCCCAAGGGACATAAGTAAAGTTGAAGTGGATTACTAAAGACTAGTGTGTCCAAATAGAACCTGATGACATAGCTTGCCTTGCCTTACTTTTACTCTTCTTGGACATTAAGTGTACCGTTTAAAAGGGAAATAAATTCTCAACAAATTTCACTGACCTTTTAGAGTCAAATTTTATTTGCAGGTTTTCAGCTCAAGCAATTTGCATTTAGCTCTGAATCAATCCTTAATCAATGCTCTACATGCAGTAATCACTCCTAAATATCAGATCTCAAAATCATAATAAATCAATCACTTCTTAAACAGAGTAAATACTTATGAGCTGGGTTGATGAAGAGGGGGTTTGAAATTGTCCAAATCGTTTAAAATCCTTTTTGGAAGAAAAGACTTCAAGTTGGTGCCTGGCCAGAAGCGACCACACCCAAAGTCCAATCCGTTGCTGCTGCAGTGAAGTTGGGGAAAAAGGAGAAGTCCAAAAGAGTGAAGTTATCCACTTCTGATTGACTGTCCTTCTTTTATAATCCTTACTGTTCGTCAGGCTTCATTTTAGAAATCCAACAGCTCAGGCACTTCCAATCTTCATCCGACAATGCAGGGAGAATTCTCACAAAGACAGTTTGAAGTCAATTAAATGTCCACATCTGGGTTGGCTTAGTCCAAAGAGCAGACCTGTCTAGGTGCTGAGAAGGGCTCCGCAGAATCTCGTACGATGTTTTCGTGCAACTCCTTATATATGTTGTCTAAGACACATCCTAGTTTTAACAACAACATCATGACAAATCATCACCCCGCTGCTCTTATTACCAATTATGGTATTAGGCTTTATTCAATACCTCATTTCTCGTAATACATGGCTTGTTTGGTACTTTCCAGTTAAGATTATTTTTAACTTGTTTTTCTCCTCTTGTTCCCTCTTATTCCTAGGCAACAGGTTTCAGTTCCTCATTTCCCTTGCTCAGTGATTTCCCAAGATTTCACAACTTTTGTAATACACTCTGAATCATTTCTGTGTTACACACATACTTATCAACCTTAAGTAAAAATCATACAGATTATTTGTTACACTTCATAAATCAACTTTTAACAACCTAATAAATTGGAATCATAAATGCCCACATAGTATGAGGCTCAGGCCATCGAATAACCAAGATCTCAACCTTAATCCACTTCACTTGACAATCGGAGAATAACCAAAGGCTCAGCCAATGATCAGCTCCAGGAGGATCAAAGAAGATCTAAGACTGACTGTGAGTACTGTAACAATCAGACAGCATCTATGTGAAGCTGAGCTACCAGCAAGAAGCCCCCACAATGTCCCATTATTAAAAAAACATACATGTGCTGAAGCGGTTACAATTTGCCAAAGAACACACTGACTGGCCTAAAAAGAAATGACGTAATATTTTGTGGACTGATGAGAGTAAGATTGTTCTTTTTGGGTCTAAGGGCCACAGACAGTTTGTCAGACGTCCTGCAAACACTGAATCGAGCCACAGTGAAGACGGTGAAGCACGGTGGTGCAAGCATCATGATATGGGAATGTTTCTCGTACTATAGTGTTGGTCCAATTTACCAGGGATCATGGATCAGTTTGAGTACATCAGAATACTGGAAGAAGTCATGTTGCCTTATGCTGAAGAGGAAATGATCTTGAAATGGGTGTTTCAACAAGACAAAGACCCCAAACACACCAGCAAGTGAGCAAAATCCTGGTTCCAGACCAACAGAATTCAAGTAATGGAGTGGCCAGCACAATCCCCAGACCTTAATCCCATAGAAAACTTGTAGGCTGACATAAAAAATGCTGTTCATGAGGCAAAGCCTAGAAATGCAGAGGAACTGTGGAACGTAGTACAAATGTCCTGGGCTGCGTTACCTGTTGACCGGTGCCAGAAGTTGGTCGACTCCATGTACCACAGATGTGAAGCAGTTATCAGAAACGGTGGTTATGCAACTAAATATTAGTTTATGAGTCTCAGGAAAGTTGAGTCTTCAAGCATTTCTTAGTTTCTACAGAAAATGTTTGAGTCTGTAAAGAAAGACATCAACACTGCTGTTTTTTTGAACATTATATTTCTTGACTTTCTGTAAAATACTGTCAAATTCAATGACTTTATCCAATTTTCTTGCTTTGGAATAGAACGTGCAGGGTCCCCAATGCATTTGTGTTCATTAAAATACAATTTATCTGAAGAATTTTGAGGTTTACTTACCTTTGCTATTATTATGAACATAACTGTAAGCCTCTGCAGCACCCATAAGCCAATAGGGTTCCGGGGTGAAACCTTCCAAATGCAGAATCTCCATCCACATAGGAATGAAACGCCCGTTCCCAAATCTTTTTGCTAGGTGTTCCCGATACCTGAAAAAGTAGTGACGTTCTAGAGGAAAAACACAGATCTCCCTTCTGTGCTTTTGGATCAGCATTTTAAGAACAGACTTTAAGGAGAGCTTCAGGAAACCCAAAACCACCTCCGGTAGCTGTCCCACTATCTCCACAGGCAGTCCTCGTACACCCAGGTGGATCCATCAGTTTGTATGCTCTGACCTCTGACCCCCTCAAATCCTGAAGCTGCATAGACACTGCAGCTGTCGGGGTCAACCTCTGCGTGTTGTCAGAGCTCTCGTTGAAGTAAGCCACGGTTGTGTCCGTTGAAGGTCGGATGTTTTCAAAAATGATGCACGGCAGCCGTTTTAAAGGGTTATAGCAGCTGGGCAGCAGGTGGAGGGAGAGGGAGGCGTGGCTCTGTTTACAAGTGAACAGTTTTTCTTACAGTGTTTTTCTCTCTTAGGCTGTGATTAAAGAGTTTGTTGACTTTAGATATTTTAGACTCCATCATCTTCAGCCACTCATGCACAGGGAGTCATAGCACGTTATGAAACACAGCTGACTGAGAGTTATAATAGTCTAATAAAAAGTCATCACCATGCTCCGGCTGTTCAGTGGTCTGTCTGCTTGTTCTAAAAATCCATTTACCAAAGAGCTCCTCTTCCTTTCCTACACACTGAAGGTCAAAACGCTTTTAGGTGCAGGTGGTGGCAGCAGGGGTGGAAGCTGTTCATCTTCTTGCTCTTCCTTTATTTTATCAATCACCAAAACTGCCAGGTATCATCATTGTCCTCTTCTTGTTTGACATCACACTTGTTGGTCTGTGTGCTCATTAGTTGTTAGTTATAATTATCAAAATGCAAAAAAAACAAACATTTGAAATATATCAGTCTGTGTGTAATGAATAAATATAATATCCATATAATATAAATATAATATCTTTTCACGATATTCTAATTTGATGACCAGCACCTGTACTGACACTCTCACACTGCTCAGACTGTCACAGCTCAGAGTTCAGCTTCACACTTTGTTAAAGCTCATCTGTGGAATGAAGTCCGGCCGGCCGCACGGCACTGCCGAGGAAAGAGGAGGAGCTTCGGTTTCCTCGTAGTTTCGCACCTGAGCGCTCCGGCTGGAGGCGGGGCTGCGGCCTCACCCTGACACACACAAAGCTCCACCTTCAGTCCTGACGCTCACACATCCACTGTAGGCAGTCTGCCATGATGTTTGGCTGCAGCCACTAAATGTGACTCACTGAGGCCTCTTTTCCACCGACGGGTTCTGGTGCCGGTGCCAGTATTTGAACCATTCACTCGGTGCTCGGCTGAAAAATGGGTTCAACTCGGGCCCACAAACTAGCTGGTGTTGAACCAAGAACAGGTGACTCTGCCGTGTCAACATCAAGTTTTCTGTTGTGTCTTTTCTGGTCCTGACTGTGGCAGCTGTGCTGCTTCTGGATCAGCCCACCAGCTTCTTCTTTGTGTGAATAGTTGGCAGGTCTGGGGTCAGTTCCAGAGCCTTTGTAACAACTAGATTCAGTGTGTGTGCAGTGCAGACCGCAGGGCGCAGCTTCAGCTCCTCCAATCATATTACTGCACCATCAGGAACGAGACATGTGACTCTTGATGTCACACAGGCCAAACTTTCCTCTGTGTGTGTCTGTGGGAATTTGAGTCCACTAAGCAGTGCAGACCTCAGACCTGCCATCTCCACAGAGCAGCTTCCAGCCCAGCAGGCGTCCATATGAAGCTAAGTCCACGTGTCTGCTGTCAGACTGCTGCAGGAACTTTGTGGAGCTCAGCTTTGGCCTCGTCTCTCTCTTGTTGGTATTTGTCCTTTCCAGCCTAAAGTGAAGGAAGAAATGAAGGATTTATTGGAGGACGGCTCTGATCCGTGTCACACACAGACCTTCCTGGTTGGGAGAACACAGGTTGGATCCAGCTTTGCTCTGAAGGCCCTGAAGCCTTTCTCCTCAGCTCTGCTGAGTGTGTCTGTAACCATCATCCAGCTGCTCCTTTCTGCTCGCTGCTATACAAACATTAGATTATATTCAACTTTATTGGCATTAAAAAGTTCATATTCACCAAGAACTGTAGCATCCAATCTGAGTGCAAGCAGCATGTAAGGTGCAGACAATAATGCAACATTTAAATATGTGTCTACAGTATATGCACATTTTATATGCATGTGTATAATGATGTTAATGGTGCCTCCGAGGCCGAGACCAACACACAGCTCCATGGAAGCAGAAACACCTCAAAGATGTGTGTGTGAAGGCTGGCTCAGCTCTGAGGACACATCATCCAAATATTGAGGGGAGCCAAATGGAAACCAGTGGAATCGGTGTCTCCAACAGGTGCTCACAGGTGGGCCTCCACACGCTGCACCTGGATTTTTAGAGCCTCCATAAAGTCGGCCTTCAGCAGATGTGCTAAATCTGATCCTGGAGCAGCTTCACAGAGTATTCAGAGCCTTCACTTGGTCACATGTTGTTCTGCTGCAGCCTGATGCTGCAGCTGTTTCCATTCATGTTCTCCTTCATCTCCACTCAGATGATGATGAAGTGACAGCAGAACTTTAGGATGTTCTCCAAAGAACAGAGTGAAATCTCAGATTTCCTGAAGGATTCAGAGCTTCTGCACAAACACTTGAAATGGAGCTCAGGTTCCTCTCATTCCTCTGGATGATGCTGAGATGTTTCTGCAGCCTGATTGGATCAAAGCTTTGAAGCAGCCTGGTTAGTGTGCGCACAAAGCTGCTCAGTCACAGGAAGTCAGTGACATCAGTGCAAAGAGCCTGAGATGATGTGTGTCTGTCAGAGACATCAGTCAGTGACACATTAGCAGTGAAACGAGGTGTGCTGGAAGTGTGCAAACACAAAGTCCACGAGGAGGCAGGAACCCCGAAAATCCAAACACTGAAACACTAAAACATTCACAACTTCCAAGAACTCGGAATCTGAATCCCAACAAGCTCAGAGACACCACTGAAGGAACTTCACAGCAACACAACTTCAAAGAAACACAACACTGGGCAAAGGGCCCAGGACCATGACACATTATTGATCCTCAGGAGGAGGTCAAAGGTCATTCAAAGGTTTTCTCTCTCCTGCTTCAAGATCCAGCAGGTATCAGCAGAGGAGCTTCAGTGTGCCCAGCAGCACATGACTGTTTCCATGTGACCTCTGACCTTTAACACAGCAGGAAACAGAAGTGAAGCATGAAAAATGGATGAAGTTCACAGGAAGAAGAAAACTAAATGAATGACTTTAATTATTGATGTTAAAGTTCATCAGTGAACTAAAGTGTCACAAAGCTTCCAGAATAATCGAGTGCATTCAAACATTAATGTGACCTTTAGGGTCAGCTGCTCTCAGGCTGTTTGTACTGATGTGTGACAGCAGGACGGCTCTGACCCCTCACAGGCCTCTCACACTGGGACGTAGACTCTGCAGACCCTGAAATATGAGTGTTTCCAAAACGAGCGCCCCCTACAGGCAGCAAGAGACAATGCAGCCTGATTACCTGCAGACTGCTTATTAAAATCACGTTTCCTCGTCATGGTTCAGCGTTTCCTGCAGCAGCTGATGCCACTTAGTCCCCACAGAGCTTTCAGTGTGAACAGATGGGACGCCGTTTTATTAACACAGTGTGCTGAAAGGAAAAGATCCTGAAAACATTTATATGAGGAACAGAGCAGCAGCTGCTCAGCACTGACTGACATTACTGTGCTTTCGTTATGAAGATTACACTGTAAGAGGCTGAACTCTGCTGCAGCTCCTGTGCACAGCTGATCATCATCAGTATTGAATCCTTTATTGAAACAGGCGGGCCCTCTGACAGATCCAACCCTTTCCAACGTTCCTGAAATCAGAGAATGCAGCTTCATCTCTTGGAGCCGCTTCCATTTACAGGCAGCCGAGGATTTCAATCCAGCTCAGTGTGAACGGCTGATGTTCAGATGTCCTGACACCGAATCCAGTCATGGAGGGAAGCAGGCAGCGTGTGCAGCAGAGCCTGGAAATAAGCATCAGTGCTGCTCTCTGCCATCAGCAGGTGAAGGCAGTAAAGTGAGCGTGACACCAGCAGCCCTCCTTCCTGTTTACCTGCAGGCAGGACTTCCTGCAGTCGCTATCCTGCTGTTCAAACATGAACTGATTGATGTTTCTGGGCTTTACAGGCAGATATTATTGTGTTCATCCAGCTGCTCTCACTCACTCTGAACATTTCAAACATATCAGAGTCTAATATTTATGAGCTGAAACCAAATGATGTGTTTGGATGTTATTAGGAAGTCTGGGTTTCAGCTTTGGTGCTGACTTCCTGTTTGTAAGCTCACAGAGCAGTCTGAATGATCTGAATGAGTTCTAGCTGACACACTGACATGTGCAGCACTGTATGGCCTCCAGCCTTTGACAGAAAGAAGATGAAGCATTGATGGATGCTGTCCAGGCAGCTGCTCCAACACCTCCACCTGTCTGTGTTCCTGCAGGTGAGCACGATGCAGCAGCACGACTGAAGGCAGGACTCCCCTCTGTTTCCACCCACTGCTCAGCATGAGTCAGTGTAAATGTTGCAGTTATTCTCCTGCAGCTGGTTTCCTTCATGCTCAGGGTGCAGCTTTGTTGTAAGACTTCATGAGGCCCCATCAGCAGCTGAAGGCTCACTGGGTGAGGACATCTTCAAACAGAGATGCTGGACATTTCTGCTGTGGGATATCTGAGCATCTTTGTGGTGGAAGGTGTGATGTGACAGGACATGTGGGTCCATGAGCTCTACAGCAGAGTGAGCCACTGTCACAGGAGGTCAGGAGGACCAGAGGCTCCTGGGTCCAACTAGGAGGAGGAGGAGGCCGCAGGTCTGAGCCCCCCCTCTGAGGCTGGCAGCAAACAGATGTAGTGTCTGATCTACAAAGTCAGATCTTTGAGCAGATGTTCAGTGGAAGCTCATGTAGGAGTTTCCATCTCACTCTGATGTGTGAAGCATGCTGCAAGCAGAGAGCAGAGAGAGAAGAAGCAGCTCAACATGAGGCTGACTCAGTGCTGTGTTCAGGACCACCAGAGTCCTTCTCTCCAGTGGACAGCCACTGTGTTCAGACTGTGGGCAGTTGTTGGTACTTTGGAGCCACTGACTAAATGAAGAGGAGCAGAGGCTTTGGTTTCAGTGGCTCACAGTCAGCTGCATCATCAGTGCCTCTTTAAAGCTTCCACAGCATCATGTGTTCATCAGTGACTCCAGTGAGGACACATCAGTGGATCATCATCATCATCATCATCATCAGCTCTTACAAACTGACACACTTTGTTCCCACAGTACAACCTGCAGATGGAAGCAGCTGGACTTCTTGGAGGTTCTCCAGAGTTCCTAAAGTTTATTGAAGCCGTGCACTTTGACCTCAAATTTGTTCAGACTCTGAGAGCTGATGATGTTTCCTGCTGTTCCAAATCTGTCCACAAACCACAAACACATGGCTGCAGATGCAGTTTAAACACTTTATTTTACTGAACTGTTGTCATGAGTTTAAATTTAAAACAGGAAAAATAGGAAACCTACAGAGTTAACGAGTCTGAGTTAATGAGCCTGAGTTAATGAGCCTGAGTTAATGAGCCTGAGTTAACGAGCCTGAGATGGTTGTTGGTTTAAATCTGGAGTCTGTCTGTTTATCATGGCTGATGCTGCTGCATAGTTGATTATAATACTGCACACACACATGCACACATTTGGGGTAGTGAGAACAAGGGAAGGACAAACTGGAGGAGGACACACATGATAATAAATTATTTAAAGTAACATAAATAACATAACCAAACTGTGTAACTCAGTAGTGTGTGTGTGTGTGTGTGTGTGTGTGTGTGTGTGTGTGTGTGTGTGTGTGTCAGTGTGTGTGTGCAGGTGTGTGTCAGCGTGTGTACTGATTGGTTGGATCAGCATGGAGGACAGCAGCTCTCCTCTGATGCAGCAGTGAGTGCAGAGATGCAGTGTTGGTGCTGATGAAGGCTGAATGCTGTCAGCTGCCTCTGCTCACAGTTTGCCTCCTTCAGTCTCTCTGAGCTGTGGGAGGAGCTCGTCTCACCGCTCTGCTCTCTGAGAGCCTCTGACAGGCTCACTGTGAGCTCTTGGTGTCTCTGAGAGATCAGAAGGTGGATTGGAGTGTTTGAGGCTCACTCAGAAACGCTCACTGTGAAGCAGAGCAAACCTGAGCGGCTGCTGCTCTGGTTTCATCTCAGAGGATGAAGAGCTTTGAGAAAAGCCTCATTTTAAGAGCGCGAAGAGGCCAAAATGTGTGAAGGTGGAAACCAAAGGCTTCTTTGCACAGTGAGCTCGCTGCTTCACACTGTTTCCTTTGTGCTCTTCAGCAGTGACGATGGAGATCAGTCCCACTGTAGTTGGTGCTGAGCATCACTAACACGGCTCAGCCAGCATGGAGGCTCTGAGGAAGACTCTGCTTGGTGTCAGTGTGATGTCCTGATGCTCCTGCAGCTCGGTGTGCTCACTTCTTTGGATCCAGCATCGCAGACGGAGGACGGCGATGCTGCTTTCAGATTGGCCGACCTCCGACCCCGGCCCCGCTGTCACATCTCAGCTAGAAGAAACGACTCCTGCAGGAAGAGCTGCAGATGGAGGTTTGTGTGTCTGTGTGTCCCACTCTGTGACCCCTCGGCTCTCTCTGTGCACTGGATTCACTGTCTGCTTCCACTGGGAAGCAAACTGGGCTCAGATCAGAACCTGGACCTCCAACAAAGCTCCACTCCTGTTATTCAGGAGCACTTTAACCAAATCCATGTGATCATAACAAGGCGACACTTTGTTGATCACAATCAGCAGGTCTGAATATTGTGTTAACATCATGTTGGTTCAAATGAACTAAAATCCTCCTGATTCCAGGACAGTGAAATAAATGTGAGCTGAGCTTTGATTGGTTTGTGTGTGAGGCAGTGAGAGCTGCAGAGGGCGTGTCTGAGGGAGGGAAACAGGAAGTTTGCAGCTAAAATCTGCTCCCAATGAATCCTGGAGCAGGACCGTCACACTCTGCTCCCAGACCAGCAGAGTTCTTCACGTGTCTCCTTCAGTCAATAATGGCTGTTAGAGTGTGTGCTTTCCTTTCCAACAAGGACCTCCAGCTGTTTGTCGCCCTCTGCACTTCAGGCTGTCTGCTTGTCATGTCTGTGTGTGTCCACCAGGGGTCTCCCTCATTGTCTCTGCAGCCATGAAGAAGAGTTTTCTTCCGCCTCTCTGCTCACTGTAATGTGTGATCATTGTGTCACAGATGAAGACAAATCAAACACACTGAGCTCAGCAGGAACTTCCTGCTAACACAAAGTAAAATGAGCCAAACAACCAGAACATTTCCCCCCTCTGCAGCCCTGTTAGCAGGGCTCGTACACCTTTTCCAGCATCAAATTCAAGCACTTTTTAAACACTTTTAAGGTCCATTTTCAAGATTTTCCAGCACATTAAGGGGTCATTCACAATTATCAACATTTTCCAACAACCAATGATTTATAAAGGAAAATCATGAACATTATCAGGGGGGCCCACTACTGTGTGGTAGTGGAGCAATTTACCATTTGCAATTTAGAAGTGTGGCGGCATAAACATTTTGCGTACCTCCAGTGCAGTACAATATTTTAAGATTTCCAGGATTTTCAACACCAGGATGTGTTTTTAATACTTCCTATTACATTAAACATCTCCTGGCATGTCTAGGTGATATTAAAGCTTGGTTGGCCTTGAACTTTTTAAATTTTAATGAAAAGAAAACAGAGGTAATGGTGTTTGGACCCAGTGGCTCCTGTGAGTCCTCCTCTGTTGACCTGGGACCCTTGGAGGTATATTTTAAACCCATTATTACTGATCTTGGTTTTAAGGTGGACAGTGATTTTAAATTGGACAGCCAAATCAGAGCTGTGGTTAAGTCCAGTTTTTATCATTTGAAGCAATTGGCATCAGTAAAAGCATTTCTGTCTAGGCAGCATTTTGAAACAGTGATCCATGCTTTTATTTTATCTCGACTGGATTACTGTAATTCACTTTATTTTGGAGTCAGTCAGTCGCTACTCTCACGTCTGCAGCTGGTTCAAAATGCTGCTGCATGACTTTTGATGGGAACTCAAAAGAGAGAGCACATGACCTCTGTCCTGGCCTCACTTCACTGGTTGCCTGTACATTTTAGGATTCATTTTAAGATTCTTATGTTTGTTTTTAAATCTTTGCACAATCTTGCCCCGCCTTACCTCTCTGAGCTTCTTCACCCCTACATACCTTGCCGGTCTCTCAGGTCAGCAGACCAGCTGCTCTTGGAGGTACCAAGATCAAGAAGGAAGCTCAGAGGGGACAGGGCTTTCTCTGTTGTTGGTCCTAAGTTATGGAATGACTTGCCTTTGCAGGTTAGAGCGGCCCCTTCACTGTCCACTTTTAAAGTTCGTCTTAAAACCCATCTTTTTTCCTTGGCTTTTAACTCCAGCGGGATCTAGTTTTAAACTGTTTTTTTTTTAACCTGAAAGAGTTGTTGAACTGTTATTTGTGTTTTAATGTACAGCACTTTGTGTCAGCTGTGGTTGTTTTAAAGTGCTTTATAAATAAAGATGGTAAAGATGGTAAAATACCAAAGAACCAGGAGAAATGAAATGTCATGAAAAAATATCAACATCTTCTCTGTACACTTTTGGGGAGGGGGGGTCTGGAAAAGAGTACTCTTTGTAAACTTTGGGATCAGCAGTTTCAGTTAAATCTATCATATAGCAGATGAACACAGTGATATTAGAGATGTGAAATGAAGTTTATAGGAGTTACAGAAAGTGTGCAATAATTATTTAAACTAAATTAGCCAGGTGCATAATTTTGGACACCCTTGTTGTTTATTGATTTGAGTACCATCCATCCATCCGTTCTCTTCTGCTTTTCAGGGGCCAGGTCGCGGGGTCAGGAGCCTAAGCAGAGAAGCCCAGGCTTCCTTTAGCACTAATTATTGGAACACAAAATGTATTTTGTTAGCTCATTGACCCTGGATCTACATACACAGGTGAATCCTATTACGAGGGTTAAAACAACTCTCAGATGAGCTGAAGACAAAGATTGTTCAGCATCATGGTTTAGGGGAAGGATCCAAAAAGCTCTCTCAGAGATTTCAGCTTCAGTTTCCACTGTGAGGAACATAGTGAGGAAATGAAGACCACAGGCACAGTTCTAGTTAAGGCCTGAAGTGGCAGGACAAGAACAACCTCAGATAGGCAGAGGAGAAGGATGGTGAGAACAGTCATAGTCAACCCACAGAGCAGCTCCAAACACCTACAACATCCTCTTGCTGCAGATGGTGTCACTGTGCATCGTTCAGCTATTCAGAGCACTTTGCACAAGGAGAGGCTGTATGGGAGAGAAATGCAGAAGAAGCCTTTTCTGCACACACACCACAAACAGAGTCGCTAAAGCACATTTGGACAAACCAGCTTCATTTAGGAATAAGGTGCTGTGGACTGATGAAACTAAAACTGAGTCATTTGGACATAACAAGGGGCGGTATGCATGGAGGAAAAGAACACAGCACTCCAAGACAAACACTTGGTACCCACAGTAACATTTGGTGGTGGTCCCATCATGCTGTGGGGCTGTGGGGCCAGTGCAGGTACTGGGAATCTTGTTAAAGTTGAGGGTCACATGGATTCCACCTACCCACTGCGCCACTGCCACAGAATTGTTGCCAACTTAGTGACTTTGTCACTTGGACTTTTCAGACCCCCCTAGTGACTTTTTTTTTTGTCCAAAAAGTGACTATCATCAAATTTAGCGACGTTTTCTGGTGTCATCTGGGACTTTTGAAGAGTTTTAGAGATATACTGGTGTTGTGCCAAAAAAATGATTTCCGGTATTTGCAAAAAAAAAGTTATTGGTTGTATTTAAATTGCTGTAGTTTAAGTTTAGTCCTAAAATCTGTGAAACGTGTCAAACATGTCCCTCGTGAATGATATCACGTCATTCTGAGCGAGAAACAACACTCCTGTCACGGGTAGAAGCTGCAATCACTTCCTGGCAAAGTGCCTTTCATATATTCTTTATTAATGAGGGTAAAAATTATCACTATATTTACTATATATATTTACTGCGTCCGGTTTCCATTCTTGATTCAGCTTTTTGGAACAATACTTCCGCTTCCTTGTTGAATGTGTTTTCCACACCTGCT